>NC_054497.1:30318253-30618253 GCF_017639515.1 Carcharodon carcharias | reverse complement strand
GAAACTGAAGCCTCTCCGGGTTATGCTCTAAGGACGCTGATGAATCTTTAGTTTACGGTCTAAGGAAATTGACGACTCTCCATTTAACACTCTAAGTACATTGATGACGCTCCAGGTTACGCTCTAAGGACGTTGACTTCTCTCTGGTTTATGCTCTGAGGACACTGATGACACTCCGGTTTATGCTCTTAGGACACTGACGAATCTCTGGGTTACGCTCAAAAGACGCTGATTAACCTCAGGGTTACGTTCTAAGGACAATGACGTCTCTCTGGATTAAGCTCTAAGGACACCTACGACTCTCTGCGTTACGCTGTAAGGACACTGACGAATCACAGGGAGATGCTCTAAGGACACCTATGTCTCTCTGGGTTACGCTCAAAGGACACTGACTAAACTTAGGGTTACGCTCTAAGGACATTGACGAATCTCTGGTTTACGCTGTAAGGAAACTGACAATTCTCTGGATTAGGCTATAAGGACATTGATGGATCTCTAGGCTCTGCTCACAGCTCATTGACATCTCTCTGGGTTATGCTCTGAGGACATCGACGACTCTCTGGGTTATGCTCCAAGGACTCTGACTATTCTCCAGTATACGTTCTAAGGACATTGACGACTCTCTGGGTTATGCTCTAGGGACACTGAAGAATCTCTGGTTTACGCTCTAACAAAACTTACGACTCTCTGGGTTACACACTAAGCACTTGATGACTCTCTGTATTAAGCTCTAAGGACACTGATGACTCTATGATTTACGCTCTAAGGACAGTGACGTCTCTCTGGATTACACTCTAAGGACATTCATGACTCTCTGGGTTACGCTTTATGGACATTGATGAATCTCTGAGTTAAGCTCTAAGGACACTGATGAATCTCTGGGTCATGCACTAAGGATAATGATGAATCTCTGGATTACTCTCTAAGGACATTGAGGACTCTCCGGTTTACACTCAAAGGACATTGATGAATCTCTTCGCTACGCTGAAAGGACACTGATGTCACTCTGGGTTAATCTATAAAGACTCTGACGACTCTCCTGTTTATGCTCTAAGGTCATTGATGACACTCTAATTTACGTGCTAAGGACACAGACGAATCTCTAGTTTACGCTCTAAGGGAACTTACGACTCACTGGGTTTCACTATAAG
This sequence comes from Carcharodon carcharias, assembly GCF_017639515.1. Lineage (NCBI taxonomy): Eukaryota > Metazoa > Chordata > Chondrichthyes > Lamniformes > Lamnidae > Carcharodon > Carcharodon carcharias. The sequence continues at coordinate 30,617,102 of NC_054497.1, read as the reverse complement.
GACATTGATGAATCTCCGGGCCCTGCTCAAAGCACATTGACGTCTCTCTAGGTTACGCTCTGATAACATTGACGACTCTCTGGGTTATGTTCTAAGGACATTCACGTCTCTCTGTGTTACGCTCAAAGGACTCTGATGACTCTGTGTGTTAAACTCTGAGGACACCTTCGAAACTCCGGGTTACGCTCTAAAGACTCTGACAACTCTCTGGGTTAGGCACTAATGACACTGACGACTCTCTGGGTTATGCTCTAAGGACACTGACGAATCTTTGGTTTATGGTCTAAGGAAATTGACGACTCTCCATGTTACACTCTAAGTACATTGACGCGCTCCAGGTTACGCTCTAAGGACGTTGACGTCTCTCTGGTTTACGCTCTGAGGACACTGATGACACTCCGGTTTACGCTCTTAGGACACTGACGAACCTCTGGGTTACGCTCAAAAGACGCTGATTAACTTCAGGGTTATGATCTAAGGTCAATGACGTCTCTCTGGGTTAAGCTCTAAGGACACTGATGAATCACCGGGTGATGCTCCAAGGACACTGATGTCTCTCTGGGTTAAGTTCTAAGGACACCTACGACTCTCTGGGTTACGCTCAAAGGACACTGACGTTTCTCTGGGTTATGCTCTAAGGACATTGACGAATCTCTGGTTTACGCTGTAAGGAAACTGACAATTCTCTGGATTAGGTTACAAGGACATTGATGGATCTCTAGGCTCTGCTCACAGCTCATTGACGTCTCTCTGGGTTATGCTGCAAGGACTCTGACTATTCTCCAGTATACGTTCTAAGGACATTGACGACTCTCTGGGTTATGCTCTAAGGACACTGGAGAATCTCTGGTTTAAGCTCTAACAAAACTTACGACTCTCTGGGTTACACACTAAGCACTTGATGACTCTCTGTGTTAAGCTCTAAGGACACTGATGACTCTATGGTTTACGGTCTAAAGGACAGTGGCATCTCTCTGGATTACGCTCTAAGGACATTCATGACTCTCTGGGTTACGCTTAATGGATGTTGATGAATCTCTGAGTTATGCTCTAAGGACACTGACGAATCTCTGGGTCATGCAATAAAGATAATGATGAATCTGCGGATTACTCTCTAAGGACATTGAGGACTCTCCGGTTTACGCTCAAAGGACATTGATGAATCTCTGGGCTACGCTCAAAGGACACTGATGTCACTCTGGGTTAAGCTCTAAGGACTCTGACGACTCTCCTGTTTACGCTCTAAGGTCATTGATGGCACTCTGGTTTACACGCTAAGGACACAGATGAATCTCTGGTTTACACTCTAAGGAAACTGACGACTCACTGGGTTATACTATAAGGACATTGATGAATCTCCGGGCTCTGCTCAAAGCACATTGACTTCTCTCTGGTTTACGCTCTGAGGAAACTGACAACTCTCTGGGTTATGCTCTAAGAACACTAAGTTCTCTCTGTGTTACACACTGAGCACATTGACGACTCTCTGGGTTACACTTTAAGGACATTGTTGTATCTCCGGGTTATGCTCAAAATATATGGACATCTCTCTGGGTTATGCTCTGAGGACATTGACAACCCTCTGGTTTACATTCTAAGGACATTCACTTCTCTCTGCGTTACTCTCAAAGGACTTTGACGTCTGTCTGCGTTACGCTCTAAGGAAGCTGACGACTCTTTGGGTTATGCTCTAAGGACATTGACGACTCTCTGGGTAACGCTCTAAGGACACTGACGAATCTCTGGTTTATGCTCTAAGGAAACTGAAGCCTCTCCGGGTTATGCTCTAAGGACGCTGATGAATCTTTAGTTTACGGTCTAAGGAAATTGACGACTCTCCATTTAACACTCTAAGTACATTGATGACGCTCCAGGTTACGCTCTAAGGACGTTGACTTCTCTCTGGTTTATGCTCTGAGGACACTGATGACACTCCGGTTTATGCTCTTAGGACACTGACGAATCTCTGGGTTACGCTCAAAAGACGCTGATTAACCTCAGGGTTACGTTCTAAGGACAATGACGTCTCTCTGGATTAAGCTCTAAGGACACCTACGACTCTCTGCGTTACGCTGTAAGGACACTGACGAATCACAGGGAGATGCTCTAAGGACACCTATGTCTCTCTGGGTTACGCTCAAAGGACACTGACTAAACTTAGGGTTACGCTCTAAGGACATTGACGAATCTCTGGTTTACGCTGTAAGGAAACTGACAATTCTCTGGATTAGGCTATAAGGACATTGATGGATCTCTAGGCTCTGCTCACAGCTCATTGACATCTCTCTGGGTTATGCTCTGAGGACATCGACGACTCTCTGGGTTATGCTCCAAGGACTCTGACTATTCTCCAGTATACGTTCTAAGGACATTGACGACTCTCTGGGTTATGCTCTAGGGACACTGAAGAATCTCTGGTTTACGCTCTAACAAAACTTACGACTCTCTGGGTTACACACTAAGCACTTGATGACTCTCTGTATTAAGCTCTAAGGACACTGATGACTCTATGATTTACGCTCTAAGGACAGTGACGTCTCTCTGGATTACACTCTAAGGACATTCATGACTCTCTGGGTTACGCTTTATGGACATTGATGAATCTCTGAGTTAAGCTCTAAGGACACTGATGAATCTCTGGGTCATGCACTAAGGATAATGATGAATCTCTGGATTACTCTCTAAGGACATTGAGGACTCTCCGGTTTACACTCAAAGGACATTGATGAATCTCTTCGCTACGCTGAAAGGACACTGATGTCACTCTGGGTTAATCTATAAAGACTCTGACGACTCTCCTGTTTATGCTCTAAGGTCATTGATGACACTCTAATTTACGTGCTAAGGACACAGACGAATCTCTAGTTTACGCTCTAAGGGAACTTACGACTCACTGGGTTTCACTATAAGGACATTGATGAATCTCCGGGCCCTGCTCAAAGCACATTGACGTCTCTCTAGGTTACGCTCTGATAACATTGACGACTCTCTGGGTTATGTTCTAAGGACATTCACGTCTCTCTGTGTTACGCTCAAAGGACTCTGATGACTCTGTGTGTTAAACTCTGAGGACACCTTCGAAACTCCGGGTTACGCTCTAAAGACTCTGACAACTCTCTGGGTTAGGCACTAATGACACTGACGACTCTCTGGGTTATGCTCTAAGGACACTGACGAATCTTTGGTTTATGGTCTAAGGAAATTGACGACTCTCCATGTTACACTCTAAGTACATTGACGCGCTCCAGGTTACGCTCTAAGGACGTTGACGTCTCTCTGGTTTACGCTCTGAGGACACTGATGACACTCCGGTTTACGCTCTTAGGACACTGACGAACCTCTGGGTTACGCTCAAAAGACGCTGATTAACTTCAGGGTTATGATCTAAGGTCAATGACGTCTCTCTGGGTTAAGCTCTAAGGACACTGATGAATCACCGGGTGATGCTCCAAGGACACTGATGTCTCTCTGGGTTAAGTTCTAAGGACACCTACGACTCTCTGGGTTACGCTCAAAGGACACTGACGTTTCTCTGGGTTATGCTCTAAGGACATTGACGAATCTCTGGTTTACGCTGTAAGGAAACTGACAATTCTCTGGATTAGGTTACAAGGACATTGATGGATCTCTAGGCTCTGCTCACAGCTCATTGACGTCTCTCTGGGTTATGCTGCAAGGACTCTGACTATTCTCCAGTATACGTTCTAAGGACAATGACGACTCTCTGGGTTATGCTCTAAGGACACTGGAGAATCTCTGGTTTAAGCTCTAACAAAACTTACGACTCTCTGGGTTACACACTAAGCACTTGATGACTCTCTGTGTTAAGCTCTAAGGACACTGATGACTCTATGGTTTACGGTCTAAAGGACAGTGGCATCTCTCTGGATTACGCTCTAAGGACATTCATGACTCTCTGGGTTACGCTTAATGGATGTTGATGAATCTCTGAGTTATGCTCTAAGGACACTGACGAATCTCTGGGTCATGCAATAAAGATAATGATGAATCTGCGGATTACTCTCTAAGGACATTGAGGACTCTCCGGTTTACGCTCAAAGGACATTGTTGAATCTCTAGGCTACGCTCAAAGGACACTGATGTCACTCTGGGTTAAGCTCTAAGGACTCTGACGACTCTCCTGTTTACGCTCTAAGGTCATTGATGGCACTCTGGTTTACTCGCTAAGGACACAGACGAATCTCTGGTTTACGCTCTGAAGAAACTTACGACTAACTGGGTTACACTATAAGAACATTGATGAATCTCCGGGCTCTGCTCAAAGCACATTGACTTCTCTCTGGTTTACGCTCTGAGGAAACTGACAACTCTCTGGGTTATGCTCTAAGAACACTAAGTTCTCTCTGCGTTACATACTGAGCACATTGACGACTCTCTGGGTTACACTTTAAGGACATTGTTGTATCTCCGGGTTATGCTCAAAACATATGGACATCTCTCTGGGTTGTGCTCTGAGGACATTTTCGACCCTCTGGTTTACATTCTAAGGACATTCACTTCTCTCTGCGTTACTCTCAAAGGACTTTGACGTCTGTCTGTGTTACGCTGTAAGGACACTGACGAAACACAGGGAGATGCTCTAAGGACATCTATGTCTCTCTGGGTTACGCTCAAAGGACACTGACTAAACTTTGGGTTACGCTCTAAGGACATTGACGAATCTCTGGTTTACGCTGTAAGGAAACTGACAATTCTCTGGATTAGGCTATAAGGACATTGATGGATCTCTAGGCTCTGCTCACAGCTCATTGACGTCTCTCTGGGTTATGCTCCAAGGACTCTGACTATTCTCCAGTATACGTTCTAAGGACATTGACGACTCTCTGGGTTATGCTCTAAGGACACTGACTTCTCTCTGCGTTATACACTAAGCACATTGACGACTCTCTGGGTTACACTATAAGGACATTGTTGTATCTCCAGGTTATGCTCAAAATATATGGATGTCTCTCTGGGTTATGCTCTGAGGACATTGACGACTCTCTGGTTTACATTCTAAGGACATTCACTTCTGTCTGCGTTACTCTCAAAGGACTTTGACGTCTGTCTGCGTTACGCTCTAAGGAAACTGACGACTCTTTGGGTTATGCTCTAAGGACATTGACGACTCTCTGGGTTACGCTCTAATGACACTGACGAATCTCTGGTTTATGCTCTAAGGAAACTGAAGCCTCTCCGGGTTATGCTCTAAGGACACTGATGAATCTTTGGTTTACGGTCTAAGGAAATTGACGACTCTCCATTTAACACTCTAAGTACATTGATGACGCTCCAGGTTACGCTCTAAGGACGTTGACGTCTCTCTGGTTTATGCTCTGAGGACACTGATGACACTCCAGTTTATGCTCTTAGGACACTGACGAATCTCTGGGTTACGCTCAAAAGACGCTGATTAACCTCAGGGGTACGTTCTAAGGACAATGACGTCTCTCTGGGTTAAGTTCTAAGGACACCTACGACTCTCTGCGTTACGCTCTAAGGACACTGACGAATCACAGGGAGATGCTCTAAGGACACCTATGTCTCTCTGGGTTACGCTCAAAGGACACTGACTAAACTTAGGGTTACGTTCTAAGGACATTGACGAATCTCTGGTTTACGCTGTAAGGAAACTGACAATTCTCTGGATTAGGCTATAAGGACATTGATGGATCTCTAGGCTCTGCTCACATCTCATTGACGTCTCTGGATTATGCTCTGAGGACATCGACGACTCTCTGGGTTATGCTCCAAGGACTCTGACTATTCTCCAGTATATGTTCTAAGGACATTGACGACTCTCTGGGTTATGCTCTAAGGACACTGAATTCTCTCTGCGTTACACACTAAGCACATTGACGACTCTCTGGGTTACACTATAAGGACATTGTTGTATCTCCAGGTTATGCTCAAAATATATGGACGTCTCTCTGGGTTATGCTCTGAGGACATTGACGACTCACTGGTTTACATTCTAAGGACATTCACTTCTCTCTGCGTTACCCTCAAAGGACTTTGACGTCTGTCTGCGTTACGCTCTAAAGAAACTGACGACTCTTTGGGTTATGCTCTAAGGACATTGACGACTCTCTGGGTTACGCTCTAATGACACTGACGAATCTCTGGTTTATGCTCTAAGGAAACTGAAGCCTCTCCGGGTTATGCTCTAAGGACACTGACGACTCTATGGTTTACACTCTAAGCAAATTGATAAATCTCTGGGTCAAGCTCAAACGACTTTGATGACTCTCTGGGTTACATTCTAAGGATATTGACCAATCTCTGGTTTATGCTCTAAGGAAACTGAAGATTCTCCAGGTTATGCTCTATGGACACTGACGACGCTATGTTTTATGCGCTGACAGTGACGTCTCTCTAAGTTGCGCTCTAAGGACACTGATGACTCTCTGGTTTACGCTCTAAGTAAATTGACGAATATCTGTGTTAAGCTCTAAGGACTTTGATGACTCTCTAGGTTGTGGTCTAAGGACATTGACCAATCTCTGGTTTATGCTCTAAGGAATCTGACGAATCTCTGGGTTAAGCTCTAAGGACTTTGATGACTGTCTGGGTTACGCTCTAAGGACATTGAACAATCTCTAGCTTATGCTCTAAGGAAATTGACGAATCTCTGGGTTAAGCTCTAAGGTCTTTGATGACTCTCTGGGTTACACTCTAATAACATTGACCAATCTCTGCTTTATGCTCTATGGAAATTGACGACTCTCTGGGTTAAACTCTCAGGATTTGATGAATCTCTGGGTTACGCTGTAAGGACATTGACCAATCTCTGGTTTATCCTCTAAGGAAACTGACGACTCTCTGGGTTACGCTCTAAGGACACTGACGACTGTCTGCTTTATGGCCTAAGGACATTGACGACTCTTTGGATTTGGCTATTAGGACATTGATGGATCTCCGGGCTATGCTCAAAGCACATTGACGTCTCTCTGGTTTACCCACTAACTACATTGACGACTCTCTGGGTTATGCTCTAAGTATACAGACATCTCTCTAGTTTACGCTTTAAGGACATTGACGACTCTCTGGGTTATGCTCTAAGAACACTGACTTCTCTCTGAGTTAAACACTAAGCACATTGACGAATCTCTTGGTTATGCTCTAAGGTCACTGACTTCTCTCTGGGTTACACATTAAGCACATTAACGACTCTCTGGGTTATGCTATAAGGACATTGATGTATCTCCAGTATGTGCTCAAAGCACATTGACGTCTCTCTAGGTTACGCTCTGATGACATTGACGACTCTCTGGGTTACGTTCTAAGGACATTCACGTCTCTCTGCGTTACGCTCAAAGGACTCTGACGACTCTTTGTGATATACTCTAAGGACACCTACGAAACTCCAGGTTATGCTCTAAAGACTCTGACAACTCTCTGGGTTAGGCACTAATGACACTGACGACTCTCTGGGTTATGCTCTAAGGACACTGATGAATCTTTGGTTTACGGTCTAAGGAAACTGACGACTCTCCATGTTACACTCTAAGTACATTGACGACGCTCCAGGTTACGCTCTAAGGACGTTGACGTCTCTCTGGTTTATGCCCTGAGGACACTGATGACACTCCGGTTTACGCTCTTAGGACACTGACGAATCTCTGGGTTACGCTCAAAAGATGCTGATTAACCTCAGGGTTACGCTCTAAGGACAATGACGTCTCTCTGCGTTAAGCTCTAAGGACACTGACGAATCACCGGGTGATGCTCCAAGGACACTGATGTCTCTCTGGTTTAAGTTCTAAGGACACCGACGACTCTCTGGGTTACGCTCAAAGGACACTGACTAAACTTAGGGTTACGCTCTAAGGACACTGACGAATCTCTGGTTTATGCTCTAAGGAAACTGAAGACTCTCCGGGTTATGCTCTAAGGACACTGACAACTCTATGGTTTACGCTGTAAGCAAATTGAAGAATCTCTGGGTCAAGCTCTAAGGACTTTGATGACTCTCTGGGCTACATTCTGAGGATATTGACCAATCTCTGGTTTATTCTCTAACGAGACTGCTGACTCTGTGGGTTAAACTCTAAGGACATTGACGTCTCTCTGGTTTATGCCCTGAGGACACTGATGACACTCCGGTTTACGCTCTTAGGACACTGACGAATCTCTGGGTTATGCTCAAAAGACGCTGATTAACCTCAGGGTTACGCTCTAAGGACAATGACGTCTCTCTGGGATAAGCTCTAAGGACACTGACGAATCACCGGGTGATGCTCCAAGGTCACTGATGTCTCTCTGGGTTAAGTTCTATGGACACCTACGACTCTCTGGGTTACGCTCAAAGGACACTGACTAAACTTAGGGTTACGCTCTAAGGACACTGACGAATCTCTGGTTTATGCTCTAAGGAAACTGAAGACTCGCCGGGTTATGCTCTGAGGACACTGACGACTCTATGGTTTACGCTCTAAACAAATTGACGAATCTCTGGGTCAAGCTCTAAAGACTTTGATGACTCTCTGGGTTACGCTCTAAGGACACTGACGTCTCTCTGCTTTATGGTCTAAGGACATTGAAGACTCTTTGGATTAGGCTATTAGGACATTGATGGAACTCTGAGCTACGATCAAAGCACATTGACGTCTCTCTGGTTTACTCACTAACTACATTGACGACTCTCTGGGTTACGCACTAAGTACATTGACGACTCTCTGGGTTACGCTCTAAGTATACAGACATCTCTCTAGTTTACGCTCTAAGGACATTGACCACTCTCTGGGTTATGCTCTAAGGACACTGACTTCTCTCTGGGTTACACACTAAGCACATTGACGACTCTCTGGGTTACGCTATAAGGACATTGATGTATCTCCAGTATGTGCTCAAAGCTCCTTGACGTCTCTCTAGGTTACGCTCTGATAACATTGACGACTCTCTGGGTTACATTCTAAGGACATTCACGTCTCTCTGCATTATGCTCAAAGGACTCTGAAGACTCTCTGTGTTAAACTCTAAGGACACCTACGAAACTCCGGGTTACGCTCTAAAGACTCTGACAACTCTCTGGGTTAGGCACTACTGACACTGACGACTCTCTGGGTTATGCTCTAAGGACACTGACGAATCTTTGGTTTACGCTCCAAGGAAATTGACGACTCTCCGTGTTACACTCTAAGTACATTGACGACGCTCCAGGTTACGCTCTAAGGACGTTGACGTCTCTCTGGTTTATGCGCTGAGGACACTGATGACACTCCAGTTTATGCTCTTAGGACACTGACGAATCTCTGGGTTACGCTCAAAAGACGTTGACTAACTTCAGGGTTACGCTCTAAGAACAATGACGTCTCTCTGGGTTAAGCTCTAAGGACACTGACGAATCACCGGGTGATGCTCCAAGGACACTGATGTCTCTCTGGATTAAGTTCTAAGGACACCTACGACTCTCTGGGTTACACTCAAAGGACACTGGCGTTTCTCTGGGTTACGCTGTAAGGACATTGACGAATCTCTGGTTTACGCTCTAAGGAAACTGAAGACTCTCCGGGTTATGCTCTAAGGACAGTGACAACTCTCCAGGTTACGCTGTAAGGACACTACCGTCTCTCTGCGTTATGCTCAAGGGATACTGATGAATCTCTGGTTTACGATCTAAGGAAACTGAATACTCTTCGGGTTATGCTCTAATGACACTGACGACTCTATGTTTTAGGCACTAAGGACAGTGACGTCTCTCTAGGTTGCGCACTAAGGACATTGACGACTCTCCGGTTAACGCTCTAAGTAAATTGACGAATCTCTGGGTTAAGCTCTAAGTGCTTTGATGACTCTCTGGGTTACACTCTAATAACATTGACCAATCTCTGCTTTATGCTCTAAGGAAATTGACGACTGTCTGGGTTATGCTCTCAGGACTTTGATGACTCTCTGGGTTACGCTGTAAGGACATTGACCAATCTCTGGTTTATGCTCTAAGGAAACTGACGAATATCTGTGTTACGCTCTAAGGACACTGACGACTCTCTGCTTTATGGTCTAAGGACATTGAAGACTCTTTGGATTAAGCTATTAGGACATTGATGGATCTCCGGGCTATGATCAAAGGCCATTGACGTCTCTCTGGTTTACCCACTAACTACATTGACGACTCTCTGGGTTACGCTCTAAGTATACAGACATCTATCTAGTTTACGCTCTAAGGACATTGACGACTCTCTGGGTTATGCTCTAAGGACACTGACTTCTCTCTGGGTTACACACTAAGCACATTGACGACTCTCTTGGTTATGCTCTAAGGTCACTGATTTCTCTCTGGGTTACACATTAAGCACATTGACAACTCTCTGGGTTACGCTATAAGGACATTGATGTATCTCCGGTATGTGCTCAAAGCACATTGACGTCTCTCTAGGATACGCTCTGATGACATTGACGACTCTCTGGGTTACGTTCTAAGGACATTCACGTCTCTCTGCGTTACACTCAAAGGACTCTGACGACTCTTTGTGTTAAACTCTAAGGACACCTACGAAACTCCGGGTTATGCTCTAAAGACTCTGACAAATCTCTGGGTTAGGCACTTATGACACTGACGACTCTCTGGTTTATGCTCTAAGGAAATTGACGAATATCTGGGTTAAGCTCTAAGGACTTTGTTGACTCTCTGGGTTACACTCTAAGACCGTTGACTAATTTCTGGTTTACGCTCTAAGGAAATTGACGAATCTCTGGGTTAAGCTCTAAGGACTTTGATGACTCTCTGGATTACACTGTAAGGACATTGACCAATCTCTGGTTTATGCTCTAAGGAAACTGACGACTCTCTGGGTTACACTCTATGGACACTGACGACTCTCTAATTTATGGTCTAAGGACATTGATGACTCTTTGGATTACGCAATTAGGAAATTGATGGATCTCCGGGTTATGCTCAAAGCACATTGACGTCTCTCTGGTTTACCCACTAACTACATTGACGATCCTCTGTGTTACGCTTTAAGGACACTGACGACTCTCTGGGTTATGCTCTAAGTATACAGACATCTCTCAGGTTTACGCTCTAAGGACACTGACGAATCTTTGGTTTACGGTCTAAGGAAATTGACGACTCTCCATGTTACACTCTAAGTACATTGATGACGCTCCAGGTTACGCTCTAAGGACGTTGACGTCTCTCTGGTTTATGCTCTGAGGACACTGATGACACTCCGGTTTACGCTCTTAGGACACTGACGAATCTCTGCGTTACGCTCAAAAGACGCTGATTAACCTCAGGGTTACGCTCAAAGGACAATGACGTCTCTCTGGGTTAAGCTCTAAGGACACTGACGAATCACCGGGTGATGCTCCAAGGACACTGATGTCTCTCTGGGTTAAGTTCTAAGGATACCTACGACTCTCTGGGTTACGCTCAAAGGACACTGACGTTTCTCTGGGTTATGCTCTAAGGACATTGACGAATCTCTGGGTTAAGCTCTAAGGAATTTGATGACTCTCTCGGTTACGCTCTAAGGACACTGACAACTCTCTAATTTATGGTCTAAGGACATTGACGACTCTTTGGATTACGCAGTTAGGAAATTGATGGATCTCCGGATTATGCTCAAAGCACATTGACGTCTCTCTGGTTTATCCACTAACTACATTGACGACCCTCTGGGTTCCGCTTTAAGGACACTGACGACTCTCTGGGTTATGCTCTAAGTATACAGACATCTCTGTAGTTTAAGCTCTAAGGACATTGACGACTCTCTGGGTTATGCTCTAAGGACACTGACTTCTCTCTGGGTTACACACTAAGCACATTGACGACTCTCTGGGTTCCGCTATAAGGACATTGATGTATCTCCGGGCTGTGCTCAAAGCACATTGATGTCTCTCTAGTTTACGCTCTAATGACATTGAGGACTCTCTGTGTTACATTCTAAGGACATTCACGACTCTCTGTGTTACGCTCAAAGGACTCTGACGACTCTCTGTGTTAAACTCTAAGGACACCTACGAAACTCTGGGTTACGCTCTAAAGACTCTGACAACTCTCTGGATTATGCTCTAAGGACACTGACGAATCTCTGGTTTACGCTCTAAGGAAACTGAAGACTCTCCGTTTATGCTCTAAGGTCACTGACGACTCTATGGTTTACGCTATAAGCAAATTGACGAATCTCTGGGTTAAGCTCTAAGGACTTTGATGACTCTCTGGGTTACATTCTAAGGATATTGACCAATCTCTGTTTTATGCTCTAAGGAGACTGATGACTCTCTGGGTTACGCTCTAAGGTCACTGATGACTCTCTGGTTTACGGTCTAAGGACATTGACGATTCTTTGGTTAAGCTCTAAGGAAACTGAAGACTCTCCAGGTTATGCTCTAAGGACATTGACGACTCTGTTTTATGCGCTAAGGACAGTGATGTCTCTCTAAGTTGCGCTCTGAGGACACTGACGACTCTCTGGTTTACGTTCTAAGCAAATTGACAAATATCTCGGTTAAGCTCTAAGGATTTTGTTGACTCTCTGGGTTACACTCTAAGGACATTGACCAATCTCTGGTTTATGCTCTAAGGAAACTGACGAATCTCTGGGTTAAGCTCTAAGGACTTTGATGACTCTCTGGGTTACACTCTAAGAACATTGACCAATCTCTGGTTTATGCTGTAAGGAAATTGATGAATCTCTGGGTTAATCTCTCAGGATTTGATGACTCTCTGGGTTACGCTGTAAGGACATTGACCAATCTCTGGTTTATGTTCTAAGGAAACTGACGACTCACTGGGTTACGCTCTAAGGACACTGACGACTCTCTGCTTTATGGTCTAAAGACATTGACGACTCTTTGGATTAGGCTATTACGACATTGATGGATCTCCGGGCTATGCTCAAAGCACATTGACGTCTCTCTGGTTTACCCACTAACTACATTGACGACCCTCTGGGTTACGCTCTAAGTACATTGACGACTCTCTGGGTTATGCTCTAAGGACACTCACTTCTCTCTGGGTTACACACTATGCATATTGACGAATCTCTGGGTTACGCTATAAGGACATTGATGTATCTCTGGGCTGTGCTGAAAGCACATTGACGTCTCTCTTGGTTATGCTCTGATGACATTGACGACTCTCTGGGTTACGTTCTAAGGACATTCACGTTTCTCTGCATTACGCTCAAAAGACTCTGACGACTCTCTGTGTTAAGCTCTAAGGACACCTATGAAACTCCGGGTGTCGCTCTAAAGACTCTGACAACTCTCTGGGTTAGGCACTAAGGACACTGATGACTCTCTGGGCTACGCTCTAAGGACTCTGACAACTCACTGGCTTACGCTCTAAGGACACTGACGAATCTCTGGTTTACAGTCTAAGGAAATTGACGACTCTCCGTGTTACACTCTAAGGACATTGATGACGCACCAGGTTATGCTCTAAGGACATTTACGTCTCTCTGGTTTATGCTCTGAGGACACTGATGACTCTCTGGTTTACGCTTTTAGGACACTGACAAATCTCAGGGTTACGCTTTAAGGACGCTGAAGTCTCTCTGGGTCTCACTCTAAGGACACTGACGAGTCTCTGGGTTACGCTCAAAACACGCTGATTAACCTCAGGGTTAAGCTCTAAGGACAATGACGTCTCTCTGGGTTAAGATCTAAGGACACCTACAGCTTCCTGGGTTATGCTCTAAGGACACTGACGATTCCCCGGGTGATGCTGTAAGTACACCGCCGACTCTCTGGGTTAAGCTCAAAGGACACTGACTAAACTCATGGTTACGCTATAAGGACAATGACATTTCTCTGGGTTACGCTCTAACGATATTGACGAATCTCTGGTTTACGCTGTAAGGAAACTGAAGACTCTCCAGGTTATGCTCTAAGGACACTGATGACTTTATGTTTTACGCGCTTAGGACAGTGACGTCTCTCTAGGTTGCGCTCTAAGGACACTGACGACTCTCTGGTTTACGCTGTAAGGAAATTGATGAATATCTGGGTTACCTCTAAGGACTTTGATGACTCTCTGGGTTACGCTTTAAGGACATTGACCAATCTCTGGTTTATGCTCTAAGGAAATTGACGAATCTCTGGGTTAAGCTCTAAGGACTTTGATAACTCTGGTTTACGCTCTGAGGAAACTGTCAACTCTCTGGGTTATGCTCTAAGGACACTGATTTCTCTCTGCGTTACACACTAAGCACACTGACCACTCTCTGGGTTACACTATAAGGACATTGTTGTATCTCCGGGCTATGCTCAAAACATATGGACATCTCTCTGGGTTATGCTCTGAGGACATTGACGAATCTCTGGTTAAGCTCTAATGACACTGACATACCTCTAGTTTGCACTCTAAGGACACTGGCATCTCTCTGGTTTACGCTCTAAACAAACTGACGACTCTCTGGGTTATGCTGTAAGGACATTGACGACACTCTGGGTTATGCTCTAAGGACACTGACGAATCTCTGGTTTATGCACTAAGGAAATTGACGTCTCCCTGGATTACGCTCTAAGGAAACTGACAACTCTCTGGGTTATGCTCTAAGGACACTGACGAATCTCAGGTTTATGCTCTAAGGAAACTGAAGATTCTCCAGCTTATGCTCTAAGGACACTGACGACTCTATGGTTTACACGCTAAGGACAGTGACGTCTCTCTAGGTTGCGCTCTAAGGACACTGACGACTCTCTGGTTTACGCTCTAAGGAAATTGACGATATCTGGGTTAAGCGCTATGGACTTTGATAACGCTCTGGGTTACACTCTAAGGACATTGACCAATCTCTGGTTTATGCTCTAAGGAAACTGACGAATCTCTGGGATAAGCTCTAAGGACTTTGATGACTCTCTGGGTTACGCTCTAAGGACATTGGCCAATCTCTGGTTTATGCTCTAAGGAAACTGACGACTCTCTGGGTTACGCTCTAAGGACACTGACGACTCTCTGCTTTATGGTTTAAGGACATTGATGACTCTTTAGATTAGGCTATTAGGACATTGATGGATCTCAGGGTTATGCTCAAAGCACATTGACGTCTCTCTGGTTTACCCACTAACTACATTGACGACCCTCTGGATTACGCTCTAAATACATTGACGACTCTCTGGGATATGCTCTAAGTATACAGACGTCTCTCTAGTTTACGCTCTAAGGACACTGACATCTCTCTGGGTTACACACTAAGCACATTGACGACTCTCTTGGTTACGCTATAAGGACATTGACGTATCTCCGAGCTGTGCTCAAAGCACATTGACGTCTCTCTAGTTTACGCTCTGATGACATTGACGACTCTCTGGGTTACGTTCTAAGGACATTCACGTCTCTCTGCGTTACGCTCAAAGGACTCTGACGACTCTCTGTGTTAAACTATAAGGACACATACGAAACTCCGGGTTACGCTCTAAAGATTCTGACAACTCTCTGGGCTAGGCACTAAAGACGCTGACGACTTTCTGGGCTACGGTCTAAGGACACTGACAACTCTCTGGTTTATGCTTTAAGGACACTGATGAATCTCTGGTTTACACTCTAAGGAAATTGACGACGCTCCGTGTTACACTCTAAGTACATTGACGTCTCTCTGTTTTATGCTCTGAGGACACTGATGACTCTCCGGTTTACGCTCTTAGGACAATGACGAATCTCTGGGTTACGCTCAAATGACACTGACGAATCTCTGGGTTATGCTATAAGGACGCTGAAGTCTGTCTGGGTCTCACTCTAACGACACTGACGAATCTCTGGGTTACGCTCAAAAGACGCTGATTAACCTCAGGGTTACGCTCTAAGGACAATGACGTCTCTCTGCGTTAAGCTCTAAGGACACCGGCGACACTCTGGGTCACGCTCTAAGGACACTGATGAATCTCCGGGTGATGCTGTAAGGACACTGACGACTCTCTGGGTTACGCTCAAAGGACACTGACTAAACTCAGAATTACGCTCTAAGGACAATGACATTTCTCTGGGTTACGCTCTACGGACATTGACGAATCTCTGGTTTACGCTCTAAGGAAACTGACTGTTCTCTGGATTACGCTATAAGGACATTGTTGGATCTCCAGGCTCTGCTCACAGCTCATTGACGTCTCTCTGGGATATGCTCTGAGGACATTGACGACTCTCTGGGTTATGCTCTAAGGACACTGACCATTCTCCGGTATACACTCTAAGGACATTGACAACTCTCTGGGTTACGCTCTAAGGACACTGAAGAATCTCTGGTTTACGCTCTAAGGAAACTGACGACTCTCCGGGTTATGCTCTAAGGACAGTGACAACTCTCCAGGTTACGCTCTAAGGACACTGACGAATCTCTGATTTGTGCTCTAACAAAACTTACGACTCTCTGGGTTACACACTAAGCACATTGATGAATCTCTGTGTTAAGCTCTAAGGACACTGACGACTCTATGGTTTACGCTCTAAGGACAGTGACATCTCTCTGGATTATGCTCTAAGGACATTCATGATTCTCTGGGTTACGCTTTATGGACATTGATGAACCTCTGAGTTATGCTCTAAGGACACTGACGAATCTCTGGGTCATGCACTAAGGACAATGATGAATCTCCGGATCACTCTCTAAGGACATTGAGGACTCTCCTGTTTACGTTCAAAGGACATTGATGTCTCCCTGGGGTATGCTCTAAGGACATTGACGACTCTCTAGTTTATTGGCTCAGGACATTGACGACTCTCTGGCTTACTCTCTAAGGACACTGATGAGTCTCTAGGTTAATTTCTAAGGACATTGACAACTCACTGGGTTACGCTCTAAGGACACTGACTTTTCTCTGGGTTACACACTAAGCACATTGACAACTCTCTGGGTTACACTATAAGGACAATGATGTATCTCTGGACTATACTCAAAGCACATTGACATCTCTCTGGGTTACGTTCTGAATACATTGACGAATCTCTGGGCTTGCCCTAAGGACACTGACAAATCTCTGGTTTACATGCTCAGGGAACTGATGTATCACTGAGTTACGCTGTAAGGAAACTGACGACTCGCCAGGTTACGCTCTAAGGACGATGATGATTCTATGGTTTTCGCTCTAAGGACATTGATGAATCACTGGGTTACGCTCCAAAGACGCTGATTAACCTCAGGGTTACGCTCTAAGGACAATGATGTCTCTCTGGGTCAAGCTCTAAGGACACCTGCGACACTCTGGGTTACGCTCTAAGGACACTGATGAATCTCCGGGTGATGCTGTAAAGACACTGACGACTCTCTGGGTTACGCTCAAAGGACACTGACTAAACTCAGAGTTACGCTCTAAGGACAATGACGTTTCTCTGGGTTACGCTCTACGGACATTGACAAATCTCTGGGTTAAGCTCTAAGGACTTTGATTACTCTCTGGGTTATGCTGTAAGGTCATTGACAAATCTCTGGTTTACGTTCTAAGGAAACTGAAGACTCTCTGGGTTATGCTCTAAGGACACTGACGATTCTCTGGTTTACGGTCTAAGGAAATTGACGAATCTCTGGGTTAAGCTCTAAGGACTTTGATGACTCTCAGGGTTATGCTGGAAGGTCATTGACCAATCTCTGGTTTATGCTCTAAGGAAATTGACGACTCTCTGGGTTACGCTCTAAGGACACTGACGACTGTCTGCTTTATGGTCTAAGGATATTGACGACTCTTTGGATTAGGCTATTAGGACATTGATGGATCTCCGGGCTATGCTCAAAGCACATTGACGTCTCTCTGGTTTACCCACTAACTACATTGACGACCCTTCGGGTTACGCTCTAAGTACATTGACGACTTTCTGGGTTATGCTCTAAGTATACAGACATCTCTCTAGTTTACGCTCTAAGGACACTCACTTCTCTCTGGGTTACACACTAAGCACATTGACGACTCTTTGGGTTACGCTATAAGGACATTGATGTATCTCCGGGCTGTGCTCAAAGCACATTGACATTTCTCTAGGTTACGCTCTGATGACATTGACGACTCTCTGGGTTACGTTCTAAGGACATTCACGTCTCTCTGCGTTATGCTCAAAGGACTCTGATGACTCTCTCTGTTAAACTCCAAGGACACCTACGAAACTCTGGGTTACGCTCTAAAGACTCTGACAACTCTCTGGGCTAGGCACTAAAGATGCTGACGACTTTCTGTGCTACGCTTTAAGGACACTGACAACCCTCTGGCTTTCGCTCTAAGGACACTGATGAATCTCTGGTTTACGCACTAAGGAAATTGACGACTCTCCGTGTTACACTCTAAGGACATTGACGACTCTCCAAGTTACGCTCTAAGAAATTGACATCTCTCTGGTTTATGCTCTGAGGACACTGATGACTCTCTGGTTTACGGTTTAAGGACATTGACGAATCTCATGGTTAAGCTTTAAGGAAACTGACTACTCTCTGAGTTATGCTAAGGACACTGACGAATCTCTGGTTTATGCTCTAAGGAAACTGAAGACTCTACAGGTTATGCTCTAAGGACACTGACAACTCTCTGGGTTACACTCTAAGGACACTGACGAATCTCTGGGTCATGCACTAAGGACAAGGATGAATCTCCGGATTATTCTCTAAGGACATTGAGGACTTTCCGGTTTACGCTCTAAGAATACAGACATCTCTCTAGTTTACGCTCTAAGGACACTGACGACTCTATGCTTTATGCTCTAAACAAATTGACAAATCTCTGGGTTAAGCTCAAAGGACTTTGATGACACTCTGGATTACACTCTAAGAACATTGACCAATCTCTGGTTTACGCTCTAAGGAAATTGATGAATATCTGGGTTAAGCTCTAAGAACTTTGATGACTCTCTGGGTTACGCTGTAAGGACATTGACCAATCTCTGGTTTATGCTCTAACTAAACATATGAATCTATGGGTTAAGCTCTAAGGACTTTGATGCCTCTCTGGGTTACACTCTAAGAACATTGACCACTCTCTGGTTAAGCTCCAAGGACATTGACGACTCTCTGGGTTAGGCACTAAGGACACTGATGTCGCTTTGGCCTACACTCTAATGTCACTGACTTCTCTCTGGGTTACGCTCAAAGGACACTGATGAATCTCTGGGTTACATTATAAGGACACTGACATCTCTCTTGGTCTCACTTAAGGACACCTACGAATCACCTGTCAATGGTCTTAAGAAACGGACGTATCTCCGGGTTCCATTCTAAGGACCCTAACGTCTCTCTGGGTTACACTCTAAGGACACTGACGTCTCTCCGGTTTATGCTCTAACGAACCTGACATCTCACTAGATTGCGCTCTAATGACATTGAAGAATTTCTGTGTTACGCTCTAAGGACACCGGAGAATCTCTGCGTTACGCTTTAAGGACATTGATGACTCTCTGAGTTACACTCTAAGGACACTGACAAATCTTTGGGTCATGCACTACGGACAACAATGAATCTCCGGATAACTCTCTAAGGTCATTGAGGACTCTCCGGTTTATGCTCAAAGGACATTGATGAATCTCTAGGCTATGCTCAAAGGACACTGATGTCACTCTGGGTTATGCTCTAATGACATTGACGAATCTCCAGGTTACGCTCTAAGGACACTGATAACTCTATGGTTTACGATCTAAGGACAATGATGTCTCTCTGGGTTTCGTTCTAAGGACATTGACGAATACTGGTTTACGCTCTAAGGAAACTGACGACTCTCCGGTTTATGCTCTAAGGACATTGACGACTCTCCCGGTTACCCTCTAAGGACACTGACGAATCTTTGGTTTATGCTCTAAGGAAACTGACGACTCTCTGGGTTACGCTCTAAGGACACGGACGAGTCTCTGGGTCACACACTAAGGAAAATGATGAATCTCCGGATTACTCTCTAAGGACATTGAGGACTCTCCGGTTTACGCTCAAAGGACATTGATGAATCTCTAGGCTACGCTCAAAGGACACTGATGTCACTCTGGGTTATGCTCTAAGGACTCTGACGACTCTCTTGTTTACGCTCTAAGGACACAGACGAATCTCTGGGTTAAGCTCTAAGGACATTGATGACTCTCTGGGTTAGGCACTAAGGACACTGATGTCGTTCTGGGCTACGCTCTAATGTCACTGACTTCTCTCTGGGTTACGCTGAAAGGACACTGACGAATCTCTGCGTTACGCTTAAAGGACACTGACGAATCTCTGGGTTACACTATAAGGACACTGACGTCTCTCTGGGTTTCACTCTAAGGACAACTATGAATCACCTGTCAATGCTCTTAGGAAACTGACAAATCTCCGGGTTCCATTCTAAGGACCCTAACGTCTCTCTGGGTTACGCTCTAAGGACACTGACGTCTCTCCGGTTTATGCTCTAACGACCATGACGTCTCACTAGATTGCGCTCTAAGGACATTGTAGGATTTGTGCGTTACGCTCTAAGGACATTGGAGAATCTCTGTGTTACGCTCAAAGGACATTGACGACACTATTGGTTTCGCTCTAAGGAAACTGATGAATATCCGGGTTACGGTTTAAGGCCGTTGACAAATCTCTGAGTTACACTCTAAGGACACTGACGAGTCTCTGGGTCATGCACTACGGACAACAATGAATCTCCAGATAACTCTCTAAGGTTATTGAGGACTCTCCGGTTTACGCTCAAAGGACACTGATGTCACTCTGGGTTATGCTCTAACGACATTGACGAATCTCCAGGTTACGCTCTAAGGACACTGATAACTCTATGGTTTACGATCTAAGGACAATGATGTCTCTCTGGGTTTCGTTCTAAGGACATTGATGAATACAGGTTTACGCTCTAAGGAAACTGACGACTCTCGAGTTTACGGTCTAAGGACATTGACGACTCTCCAGGTTACCCTCTAAGGACATTGACGAATCTTTGGTTTATGCTCTAAGGAAACTGACGACTCTGGGTTACACTCTAAGGACACTGACGACTCTCTGGGTTAAGCTCTAAGGACATTGATGACTCTCTGGGTTAGGCACTAAGGACACTGATGTCGTTCTGGGCTATGCTCTAATGTCACTGACTTCTCTCTGGGTTACGCTCAAAGGACACTGACGAATCTCTGCGTTACGCTCAAAGGACATTGATGAATCTCTGGGTTACACTATAAGGACACTGACGTCTCTGTGGGTTTCACTCTAAGGACAACTATGAATCACCTGTCAATGCTCTTAGGAAACTGACAAATCTCCGGGTTCCGTTCTAAGGACCCTAACGTCTCTCTGGGTTACGCTCTAAGGGCACTGACGTCTCTCCGGTTTATACTCTAACGACCATGACGTCTAACTAGATTGCGCTCTAAGGACATTGTAGGATTTGTGCGTTACGCTCTAAGGACATTGGAGAATCTCTGTGTTACGCTCAAAGGACATTGACG
The DNA here is from genome assembly GCF_017639515.1 of Carcharodon carcharias. Taxonomy (NCBI): domain Eukaryota; kingdom Metazoa; phylum Chordata; class Chondrichthyes; order Lamniformes; family Lamnidae; genus Carcharodon; species Carcharodon carcharias. Next base: position 30,595,777 of record NC_054497.1, on the reverse strand, counting down.
ACACTATTGGTTTCGCTCTAAGGAAACTGATGAATATCCGGGTTACGGTTTAAGGCCGTTGACGAATCTCTGAGTTACACTCTAAGGACACTGACGAGTCTCTGGGACATGCACTAAGGACAATGATGAATCTCCGGATAACTCTCTAAGGACATTGAGGACTCTCCGGTTTATGCTCAAAGGACATTGATGAATCTCTAGGCTACGCTCAAAGGACACTGATGTCACTCTGGGTTATGTTCTAAGGACTCTGATGACTCTCTTGTTTACGCTCTAAGGACATTGATGACTCTCTGTTTTACGCTCTAAGAAAACTTACAACTCACTGGGTTATACTATAAGAACATTGATGAATCTCCGGGCTCTGCTCAAAGCACATTGACTTCTCTCTGGTTTACGCTCTGAGGAAACTGACAACTCTCTAGGTTATGCTCTAAGGAAACTGACGACTCTCTGGGTTATGCTTTAAGAACACTAACAAATCTATGTTTTACGCGCTAAGGACAGTGACGTCTCTCTAGGTTGCGCTCTAAGGACACTGACGACTCTCTGGTTTACGCTCTAAGGAAATTGACAAATATCTGGGTTAAGCTCTAAGTACTTTGATGACTCTCTGGGTAACGCTGTAAGGACTTTGACCAATCTCTGGTTTATGCTCTAAGGAAATTGACGAATATCTGGGTTAAGCTCTAAGGACTTTGATGACTCTCTGGGTTACGCTCTAAGGACACTGAAGTCGCTCCGGTTTATGCTCTAACGAACCTGATGTCTCACTAGACTGTGCTCTAATGACATTGAAGAATCTGTGCGTTACGCTCTAATGACACTGGAGAATCTCCGCGTTACGCTTTAAGGACATTGATGACTCTGTTGGTTTCGCTCTAAGGAAACTGATGAATCTCCGGGTTACGCTTTAAGGCCATTGACGAATCTCTGAGTTACACTCTAAGGACACTGACGAATCTTTGGTTTATGCTCTAAGGAAACTGAGGAATCTCTGGGTTACGCTCTAAGGACACTGACAACTCTCTGGGTTATGCTCGAAGGACAGTGATGACTCTCTAGGTTAGGCACTAAGGACACTGATGTCGCTCTGGGCTATGCTCCAATGTCACTGACTTCTCTCTGGGTTACGCTCAAAGGACACTGATGAATCTCTGGGTTTCACTCTAAGGACAACTATGAATCACCTGTCAATGCTCTTAGGAAACTGACAAATCTCCGGGTTCCATTCTAAGGACCATAATGTCTCTCTGGGTTACGTTCTAAGGACACTGACGTCTCTCCGGTTTATGCTCTAACGACCCTGACGTCTCACTAGATTCACTCTAAGGACATTGAAGGATCTGTGCGTTACGCTCTAAGGACATTGGAGAATCTGTGTTACTCTCAAAGCACATTGACGACTCTCTTGGTTTCGCTCTAAGGAAACTGCCAAATCTGCGGGTTACGCTTTAAGGACATTGACGAATCTCTGAGTTACACTCTAAGGACACTGACGAATCTCTGGGTCACACACTAAGGACAATGATGAATGTCCAGATTACTCTCTAAGGACATTGAGGACTCTCCAGTTAACGCTCAAAGGATATTGATGAATCTCTAGGCTATGCTCAAAGGACAAGATGTCACTCTGGGTTATGCTCTATGGACACTGACGACTCTCTTGTTTACGCTCTAAGGACATTGATGACTCTCTGGTTTACGCACTAAGGACACAGACGAATCTCTGTTTTACGCTCTGAGGAAACTGATAACTCTCTGGGTTATGCTCTAAGGAAACTGACGACTCTCTGGGTTATGCTCTAAGGACACTGACGAATCTATGGTTTACGCGCTAAGGACAGTGACGTCTCTCTAGGTTGCGCTCTAAGGACACTGACGACTCTCTGGTTTACGCTCTAAGGAAATTGACAAATAAGAAGGGTTAAGCCCTAAGGACTTTGATGACTCTCTGGGTTACACTGTAAGGACTTTGACCAATCTCTGTTTTATGCTCTAAGGAAATTGACGAATATCTGGGTGAAGCTCTAAGTCTTTGATGACTCTCTGGGTTAAGCTCTAAGGACACTGACGACTCTCTGCTTTATGGTCTAAGCACATTGACGTCTCTCTGGTTTACCCACTAACTACATTGACGACCCTCTGTGTTATTTTCTAAATACATTGATGACTCTCTGGGTTACGCTCTAAGTATACAGACATCTCTCTAGTTTATGCTCTAAGGACACTGACTTCTCTCTGGGTTACACACTAAGCACATTGACGACCTCTGGGTTACGCTATAAGGACATTGACGACTCTCTGGGTTACGTTCTAAGGAGATTCACGTCTCTCTGCGTTAAGCTCAAAGGACTCTGACGACTCTCTGTGTTAAACTCTAAGGACACCTACCAAACTCCGGGTTACGCTCTAAAGATTCTGACAACCCTATGGGCTAGGCACTAAAGACACTGACGACTTTCTGGGCTACTCTCTAAGGTCACTGATGAACCTCTGGTTTACACCATAAGGAAATTGATGAATATCTGGGTTAAACTCGAAGGAATTTGATGACTCTCTGAGTTACGCTCTAAGGACATTGACCAATCTCTGGTTTATGCTCTAAGGAAACTGACAAATCTCTGAGTTAAGCTCTCAGGATCTGATGACTCTCTGGGTTACGCTGTAAGGACATTGACCAATCTCTGCTTTATGCTCTAAGGAAACTGACGACTCTCTGTGTTACGCTCTAAGGACACTGATGACTCTCTGCTTCATGGTCTAAGGACATTGACGACTCTTTGGATTAGGCTATTAAGACATTGATGGATCTCCGTGCTATGCTCAAAGCACATTGACATCTCTCTGGTTTACCCACTAACTACATTGACGAATCTCGAGGTTACGCACTAAGGACACTGATGAATCTCTGGTTTATGCTCTAAGGAAATTGACGACTCTCCGTGTTACACTCTAAGGACATTGACGACTCTCCAAATTACGTTCTAAGACATTGACGTCTCTCTGGTTTATGCCCTGAGGAAACTGACAACACTCTGGGTTATGCTCTAAGGAAACTGACGACTCTCTGGGTTATGCTCTAAGGACACTGACGAATCTATGATTTACGCGCTAAGGACAGTGACGTCTCTCTAGGTTGCGCTCTAAGGACACTGACGACTCTCTGGTTTATGGTCTAAGAAAATTGACAAATATCTGGACTTTGATGACTCTTTGGGTTACGCTGTAAGGACATTGACCAATCTCTGGTTTATGCTCTAAGGAAATTGACGAATCTCTGGGTTAAGCTCTAAGGACTTTGATGACTCTCTGGGTTACGCTGTAAGGACATTGAGCTATCTCTGGTTTATGCTCTAAGGAAACTGACGACTCTCTGGGTTAGGCTCTAAGGACACTGACAACTCTCTGCTTTATGGGCTAAGGACATTGACGAATATTGTTTTACGCAATAAGGAAACTGACGACTCTCCGGTTTATGCTCTTAGGACATTGACGATTCTCCAGGTTACACTCTAAGAACACTGACGAATCTTTGGTTTATGCTCTAAGGACACTGACGACTCTCTGGGTTAAGCTCTAAGGACAGTGATAACTCTCTGGGTTAGGCACTAAGGACACTGATGTCGATCTGGGCTACGCTCTAATGTCATTGTCTTCTCTCTGGGTTACGCTCAAAGGACACTGACGAATCTCTGGGTTACACTATAAGGACACTGACGTCTCTCTGGGTTTCACTCTAAGGACAACTATGAATCACCTGTCAATGCTCTTAGGAAACTGACAAATCTCCGGGTTCCATTCTAAGGACCCTAACGTCTCTCTGGGTTACGCTCTAAGGACACTGACATCTCTCCGGTTTATGCTCTAACGACCATGACGTCTCACTAGATTGCGCTCTAAGGACATTGAAGGATTTGTGCGTTACGCTCTAAGGACATTGGAGAATCTCTGTGTTACGCTCAAAGGACATTGACGACACTATTGGTTTCGCTCTAAGGAAACTGATGAATATCCGGGTTACGGTTTAAGGCCATTGACGAATCTCTGAGTAACACTCTAAGGACACTGACGAGTCTCTGGGTCATGCACTAAGGACAACGATGAATCTCCAGATATCTCTCTAAGGACATTCAGGACTCTCCAGTTTACGCTCAAAGGACATTGATGAATCTCTAGGCTATGCACTAAGGACACTGATGTCACTCTGGGTTATACTCTAACGACATTGACGAATCTCGAGGTTACGCACTAAGGACACTGATGAATCTCTGGTTTATGCTCTAAGGAAATTGACGACTCTCCGTGTTACACTCTAAGGACATTGACGACTCTCCAAATTACGTTCTAAGACATTGACGTCTCTCTGGTTTATGCCCTGAGGAAACTGACAACACTCTGGGTTATGCTCTAAGGAAACTGACGACTCTCTGGGTTATGCTCTAAGGACACTGACGAATCTATGATTTACGCGCTAAGGACAGTGACGTCTCTCTAGGTTGCGCTCTAAGGACACTGACGACTCTCTGGTTTATGGTCTAAGAAAATTGACAAATATCTGGACTTTGATGACTCTTTGGGTTACGCTGTAAGGACATTGACCAATCTCTGGTTTATGCTCTAAGGACACTGACGAATCTCTGGGTTAAGCTCTAAGGACTTTGATGACTCTCTGGGTTATGCTCTAAGGACACTGACGACTCTCTGCTTTATGGTCTAAGCACACTGACGTCTCTCTGGTTTACCCACTAACTACATTGACGACCCTGTAGGTTACATTCTAAGTACATTGACGACTCTCTGGGTTATGCTCTAAGTATACAGACATCTCTCTAGTTTACGCTCTAAGGACACTGACTTCTCTCTGGGTTACACACTAATGACATTGACGACTCTCTGGGTTACGCTGTAATGAGATTGACGACTCTCTGGTTACATTCTAAGGACATTCACGTCTCTCTGCGTTACGCTCAAAGGACTCTGACCACTCTCTGTGTTAAACTCTAAGGACACCTACGAAACTCCGGGTTGCACTCTAAAGACTCTGACAACCCTGTGGGCTTGGTACTAAAGACACTGACAACTTTCTGGGCTACGCTCTAAGGACACTGACAACTCTCTGGGTTACGCTCTAAGGACACTGATGAATCTCTGGTTTATGCTCTAAGGAAATTGACGACTCTCCGTGTTACACTCTAAGGACATTGACGACTCTCCAAATTACGTTCTAAGACATTGACGTCTCTCTGGTTTATGCCCTGAGGACACTGATGTCTCTCTGGTTTACACTCTTAGGACATTGACGAATCTCTGGTTTACGCTCTAAGGAAACTGACGACTCTCCGGGTTATGCTCTAAGGACACTGACGACTTTCTGGGTTACGTTCTAAAGACAATGACGTCTCTCTGGGTTACACACTAAGCTGATTGACGACTCACTGGGTTACGCTGTACGGACATTGATGAATTTTCAGGCTATGCTCAAAGCACATTGACTTCCCTCTGGTTTAAGCTCTGAGGACATTGACGACTCTCTGGGTTATGCTTTTATGATATTGACGAATCTCCAGGTTACGCCCTAAGGACACTCACAACTCAATGGTTTATGATCTAAGGACAATGATGTCTCTCTGGGTTTCGTTCTAAGGACATTGACGAATCTCTGGTTTACGCTGTAAGGAAACTGACAACTCTCCGGTTTATGCTCTAAGGACATTGACGACTCTCCAGGTTACACTCTAAGGACACTGATGAATCTTTGGTTTATGCTCTAAGGACACTGACGACTCTCTGGGTTAAGCTCTAAGGACATTGATGACTCTCTGGGTTAGGCACTAAGGACACTGATGTCGCTCTGGGCTACGCTCTAATGTCACTGACCTCTCTCTGGGTTACACTCAAAGGACACTGACGAATCTCTGGGTTACACTATAAGGACACTGACGTTTCTCTGGGTCAAGCTCTAAGGACACCTACGAATCACCTGAGAATGCTCTTAGGAAACTGACGAATCTCCGGGTTCCATTCGAAGGAGCCTAATGTCTCTCTGGGTTACGCTCTAAGGACACTGACGACTCTCTGGTTTACGGTCTAAGGACATTGACGAATCTCTTGGATAAGCTCTAAGGAAACTGACTACTCTCTGGGTTATGCTCTAAGGACTCTGACGAATCTCTGCTTTATGCTCTAAGGAAACTGAAGACTCTCTGGGTTATGCTCTAAGGACACTGACGACTCTCTGGTTTACGCTCTAAGCAAACTGACAAATCTCTGAGTTAAGCTCTAAGGACTTTGATGACTCTCTGGGTTACGCTCTAAGAACATTGACCAATCTCTGGTTTATGCTCTAAGGAAATTGACGAATCTCTGAGTTAAGCTCTCAGGATTTGATGACTCTCTGGGTTACGCTGTAAGGACATTGACCAATCTCTGCTTTATGCTCTAATGAAACTGACGACTCTCTGGGTTACGCTATAAGGACACTGATGGCTCTCTGCTTCATGCTCTAAGGACACTGACGACTCTCTGGGTTACGTTCTAAGGACAATGATGTCTCTCTGGGTTACACACTAAGCTGATTGACGACTCACTGGGTTACGCTGTACGGACATTGATGAATTTTCAGGCTATGCTCAAAGCACATTGACTTCCCTCTGGTTTAAGCTCTGAGGACATTGACGACTCTCTGGGTTATGCTCTTATGACATTGACGAATCTCCAGGTTATGCCCTAAGGACACTCACAACTCAATGGTTTACGATCTAAGGACAATGATGTCTCTCTGGGTTTCGTTCTAAGGACATTGACGAATCTCTGGTTTACGCTGTAAGGAAACTGACAACTCTCCGGTTTATGCTCTAAGGACATTGACGACTCTCCAGGTTGCACTCTAAGACACTGCTGAATCTTTGGTTTATGCTCTAAGGAAACTGACGACTCTCTGGGTTACGCTCTAAGGACACTGACGACTCTCTGGGTTAAGCTCTAAGGACATTGATGACTCTCTGGGTTAGGCACTAAGGACACTGATGTCGCTCTGGGCTACGCTCTAATGTCACTGACCTCTCTCTGGGTTACACTCAAAGGACACTGACGAATCTCTGGGTTACACTATAAGGACACTGACGTTTCTCTGGGTCAAGCTCTAAGGACACCTACGAATCACCTGAGAATGCTCTTAGGAAACTGACGAATCTCCGGGTTCCATTCGAAGGAGCCTAACGTCTCTCTGGGTTACGCTCCAAGGACACTGACGACTCTCTGGTTTACGGTCTAAGGACATTGACGAATCTCTTGGATAAGCTCTAAGGAAACTGACTACTCTCTGGGTTATGCTCTAAGGACTCTGATGAATCTCTGCTTTATGCTCTAAGGAAACTGAAGACTCTCTGGGTTATGCTCTAAGGACACTGACGACTCTCTGGTTTACGCTCTAAGCAAACTGACAAATCTCTGAGTTAAGCTCTAAGGACTTTGATGACTCTCTGGGTTACACTCTAAGAACATTGACCAATCTCTGGTTTATGCTCTAAGGAAATTGACGAATCTCTGAGTTAAGCTCTCAGGATTTGATGACTCTCTGGGTTACACTGTAAGGACATTGACCAATCTCTGCTTTATGCTCTAAGGACACTGACGACTCTCTGGGTTACGTTCTAAGGACAATGATGTCTCTCTGGATTACACACTAAGCAGCTTGACGACTCACTGGGTTATGCTATACAGACATTGATGAATCTCCAGGCTATGCTCAAAGCACATTGACTTCCCTATGGTTTAAGCTCTGAGGACATTGACGACTCTCTGGGTTATGCTCTAACGACATTGACGAATCTCCAGGTTACACTCTAAGGACACTGACAACTCTATGGTTTACGATCTAAGGACAATGATGTCTCTCTGGGTTGCGTTCTACAGAAATTGACGAATCTCTGGTTTATGTTGTAAGGAAACTGACAACTCTCCAGTTTATGCTCTAAGGACATTGACGACTCTCCAGGTTACACTCTAAGGATACTGACGAATCTTTGGTTTATGCTCTAAGGAAACTGACGACTCTCTGGTTTACGCTCTAAGGACACTGACGACTCTCTGGGTTAAGCTCTAAGGACATTGATGACTCTGTGGGTTAGGCAATAAGGACACTGATGTCGCTCTGGGCTGCGCTCTAATGTCACTGAAATCTCTCTGGGTTACGCTCAAAGGACACTGACGAATCTCTGGGTTACACTATAAGGACACTGACGTCCCTATGGTTCTCACTCTGAGGACACCTACGAATCACCTGTCAATTATCTTAGGAAACTGACGAATCTCCGGGTTCCATTCAAAGGACCCTAACGTCTCTCTGGGTTACGCTATCAGGAAACGGACGACTCTCTGGTTTATGGTCTAAGGACATTGACGAATCTCTGGGTTAAGTTCTAAGTATACAGACATCTCTCTAGTTTATGCTCTAAGGACATTGACGACTCTCTGGGTTATGCTCTAAGGACACTCACTTCTCTCTGGGTTACACACTAAGCATATTGACGACTCTCTGGGTTACGTTCTAAGGTCATTCACGTCTCTCTGCATTACGCTCAAAGGACTCTGACGACTCTCTGTGTTAAACTCTAAGGAGACCTATGAAACTCCGGGTTACACTCTAAAGACTCTGACAACTCTCTGGTTTAGACACTAAGGAAACTGACGACTCTCTGGGCTACGTTCTAAGGACACTGACAACTTACTGTGTTACGCTCTAAGGACACTGATAAATCTCTGGTTTACGCTCTAAGGAAATTGACGACTCTCCGTGTTACACTCTAAGGACATTGACGACTCTCTGTGTAAAGATGTAAGGACATTGATAACTCTCTGGGTTAGGCACTAAGGACACTGATGTCGCTCTGGGCTACGCTCTAATGTCACTGACATCTCTCCGGTTTACGCTTAAATGACATTGATGAATCTCTAGGGTACGCTCAAACGACACTGATGTCACTCTGGGTTACGCTCTAAGGACTCTGACGACTCTCTTGTTTACACTCTAAAGACTTTGATGACTCTCTGGTTTACACTCTAAGGACACAGACGAATCTCTGGTTTACACTCTAAGGAAACTTACAACTCTCTGGGTTACGCTGTAAGGAAACTGACGACTCTCTGGGTTATGCTCTAAGGACACTGACGAATCTATGGTTTACGCGCTAAGGACAGTGACACCTCTCTAGGTTGCGCTCTAAGGACACTGACGACTCTCTGGTTTACGGTCTAAGGAAATTGACAAATATCTGGACTTTGATGACTCTCTGGGTTACGCTGTAAGGACATTGACCAATCTCTGGTTTATGCTCTAAGGAAACTGATGAATCTCTGGGTTAAGCTCTAAGGACTTTGATGACTCTCTGGGTTATGCTCTAAGGACACTGACGACTCTCTGCTTTATGGTCTAAGCACACTGACGTCTCTCTGGTTTACCCACTAACTACATTGACGACCCTGTAGGTTACACTCTAAGTACATTGACGACTCTCTGGGTTATGCTCTAAGTATACAGACATCTCTCTAGTTTACGCTCTAAGGACACTGACTTCTCTCTGGGTTACACACTAATGACATTGACGACTCTCTGGGTTACGCTGTAATGAGATTGACGACTCTCTGGTTACATTCTAAGGACATTCACGTCTCTCTGCGTTACGCTCAAAGGACTCTGACCACTCTCTGTGTTAAACTCTAAGGACATCTACGAAACTCCGGGTTGCACTCTAAAGACTCTGACAACCCTGTGGGCTTGGTACTAAAGACACTGACAACTTTCTGGGCTACGCTCTAAGGACACTGACAACTCTCTGGGTTACGCTCTAAGGACACTGATGAATCTCTGGTTTATGCTCTAAGGAAATTGACGACTCTCCGTGTTACACTCTAAGGACATTGACGACTCTCCAAATTACGTTCTAAGACATTGACGTCTCTCTGGTTTATGCCCTGAGGACACTGATGTCTCTCTGGTTTACACTCTTAGGACATTGACGAATCTCTGGTTTACGCTCTAAGGAAACTGACGACTCTCCGGGTTATGCTCTAAGGACACTGACGACTTTCTGGGTTACGTTCTAAAGACAATGACGTCTCTCTGGGTTACACACTAAGCTGATTGACGACTCACTGGGTTACACTGTACGGACATTGATGAATTTTCAGGCTATGCTCAAAGCACATTGACTTCCCTCTGGTTTAAGCTCTGAGGACATTGACGACTCTCTGGGTTATGCTTTTATGATATTGACGAATCTCCAGGTTACGCCCTAAGGACACTCACAACTCAATGGTTTATGATCTAAGGACAATGATGTCTCTCTGGGTTTCGTTCTAAGGACATTGACGAATCTCTGGTTTACGCTGTAAGGAAACTGACAACTCTCCGGTTTATGCTCTAAGGACATTGACGACTCTCCAGGTTACACTCTAAGGACACTGATGAATCTTTGGTTTATGCTCTAAGGACACTGACGACTCTCTGGGTTAAGCTCTAAGGACATTGATGACTCTCTGGGTTAGGCACTAAGGACACTGATGTCGCTCTGGGCTACGCTCTAATGTCACTGACCTCTCTCTGGGTTACACTCAAAGGACACTGACGAATCTCTGGGTTACACTATAAGGACACTGACGTTTCTCTGGGTCAAGCTCTAAGGACACCTACGAATCACCTGTCAATGCTCTTAGGAAACTGACAAATCTCCGGGTTCCATTCTAAGGACCCTAACATCTCTCTGGGTTACGCTCTAAGGACACTGACATCTCTCCGGTTTATGCTCTAACGACCATGACGTCTCACTAGATTGCGCTCTAAGGACGTTGAAGGATTTGTGCGTTACGCTCTAAGGACATTGGAGAATCTCTGTGTTACGCTCAAAGGACATTGACGACACTATTGGTTTCGCTCTAAGGAAACTGATGAATATCCGGGTTACGGTTTAAGGCCATTGACGAATCTCTGAGTAACACTCTAAGGACACTGACGAGTCTCTGGGTCATGCACTAAGGACAACGATGAATCTCCAGATATCTCTCTAAGGACATTCAGGACTCTCCAGTTTACGCTCAAAGGACATTGATGAATCTCTAGGCTATGCTCTAAGGACACTGATGTCACTCTGGGTTATACTCTAACGACATTGACGAATCTCGAGGTTACGCACTAAGGACACTGATGAATCTCTGGTTTATGCTCTAAGGAAATTGACGACTCTCCGTGTTACACTCTAAGGACATTGACGACTCTCCAAATTACGTTCTAAGACATTGACGTCTCTCTGGTTTATGCCCTGAGGACACTGATGACTCTGGTTTACGCTCTTAGGACATTGATGAATCTCTGGGTTAAGCTCTAAAGACATTGACGAATCTCTGGTTTACGCTCTAAGGAAACTGACGACTCTCCGGGTTATGATCTAAGGACACTGACGACTTTCTGGGTTACGTTCTAAAGACAGTGACGTCTCTCTGGGTTACACGCTAAGCTGATTGACGACTCACTGGGTTACGCTGTACGGACATTGATGAATTTTCAGGCTATGCTCAAAGCACTTTGACTTCCCTCTGGTTTAAGCTCTGAGGACATTGACGACTCTCTGGGTTATGCTTTTATGACATTGACGAATCTCCAGGTTACGCCCTAAGGACACTCACAACTCAATGGTTTACGATCAAAGGACAATGATGTCTCTCTGGGTTTCGTTCTAAGGACATTGACGAATCTCTGGTTTACGCTGTAAGGAAACTGACGACTCTCTGGGTTATGCTCTAAGGACACTGACGAATCTATGGTTTACGCGCTAAGGACAGTGACGTCTCTCTAGGTTGCAATCTAAGGACACTGACGACTCTCTGGTTTACGCTCTAGGAAATTGACGAATATGTGGGTTAAGCTCTAAGGACTTTGATGACTCTCTGCGTTACGCTGTAAGGACATCGATCAATCTCTGGTTTATGCTCTAAGGAAACGTACGAATCTCTGGGTTAAGCTCTAAGGACTTTGATGACACTCTGGGTTACACTCTAAGAACATTGACCAATCTGTGGTTTATGCTCTAAGGAAATTGATGAATCTCTGAGTTAAGCGCTCAGGATTTGATGACTCTCTGGGTTACACTGTAAGGACACTGATGACTCACTGCTTTATGGTTTAAGGACTTTGACGACTGTTTGGATTAGGCTATTAGGACATTGATGGATCTCCGGGCTGTGCTCAAAACACATTGACGTCTCTCTATGTTACGCTCTGATGACATTGGCGTCTATCTGCTTTATGCTCAAAGGACTCTGACGCTCTCTGTGTTAAACTCTAAGGACACCTACGAAACTCTGGGTTATGCTCTAAAGACTCCGGGTTATGCTCTAAGGACACTGACGAATCTATGGTTTATGCGCTAAGGACAGTGACGTCACTCTACGTTGCGCTCTAAGGACACTGACGACTCTCTGGTTTACGCTCTAAGGAAATTGACAAATATCTGGGTAAAGCTCTAAGGACTTTGATGACTCTCTGGGTTACGCTCTAAGAACATTGACCAATCTCTGGTTTATGCTCTAAGGAAATTGACAAATCTCTGGGTTAAGCTCTAAAGACTTTGATGACTCTCTGGGTTACGCTCTAAGGACATTGACGACACTTTGGATTAGGCTATTAGGACATTGAAGGATCTCCGGGCTATGCTCAAAGCACATTAGCATCTCTCTGGTTTACCCACTAACTACATTGACGACCCTCTGGTTTACGCTCTAAGTACATTGACGACTCTCTGGGTTACACTCTAAGTATACAGACATCTCTCTAGTTTACGCTCTAAGGACACTGACTTGTCTCTGGTTTACACACTAAGCACATTGACAACACTCTAGGTTACGCTATAAGGACATTGATCTATCTCCGGGCTGTGCTCAAAGCACATTGGCTCAAAGCACTCTAGGTTACGCTCTGATGGCATTGACAATTCTCTGGGTTACTTTCTAAGGCCATTCACGTCTCTCTGCGTTACGCTCAAATGAATCTGATGACTCTCTGTGTTAAACTCTAAGGACACCCACGAAACTCTGCGTTACGCTCTAAAGTCTCTGACAACTCTCTGGGCTAGGCACTAAAGACACTGACGACTTTCAGGGCTACGCTCTAAGGACACTGACAACTCTCTGCGTTACGCTCTAAGGACACTGATGAATCGCTGGTTTACACTCTAAGGAAATTGACGACTCTCTGTGTTACACTCTAAGGACATTGACGTCTCTCCAAGTTACGCTCTAAGACATTGACGTCTCTCTTGTTTATGCTCTGAGGACACTGATGACTCTCCTGTTTATGCTCTGAGGACATTGACGAATCTCTAGGTTAAGCTGAAAGGCCATTGTCGAATTTCTGAGTTACATGCTAAGGACACTGACGAATCTCTGGCTCATGCACTAAAGACAATAATGAAGCTCTGGATTACTCTCTAAGGACATTGAGGACTCTCCGGTTTACGCTCAAAAGACATTGATGAATATCTAGGCTACGCTCAAAGGACACTGATGTCACTCTGGGTTACGCTCTAAGGACTCTGACGACTCTCTTGTTTACGCTTTAAGGACATTGATGACTCTCTGGTTTACACTCTAAGGACACGGACGAATCTCTGGTTTACACTCTAAGGAAACTGACGACTCACTGGGTTACATTATAAGGACATTGATGAATCTCCGGGCTCTGCTCAAAGCACATTGACTTCTCTCTGGTTTATGCTCTGAGGAAACTGACAACTATCTGGGTTACGCTCTAAGGACACTGACTTCTCTCTGCGTTCCACACTAAGCACATTGACAACTCTCTGGGTTACACTATAAAGACATTGATGGATCTCCGGGCTATGCTCAAAACACATGGACGTCTCTCTGGGTTATGCTCTGAGTACATTGACAACTCTCTGGTTTACATTCTATGTACATTCAGGTCTCTCTGCGTTACTCTGAAAGGAATTTGACATCTGTCTGCGTTACGCTCTAAGGAAACTGACGACTCTCTGGGTTACGCTCTAAGGACAGTGACGCGTCTCTGGTTTACGCTCTAATGAAACTGAAGACTCTCTGGGTTATGCTCTAAGGACACTGATGACTCTATGGTTTACACGCTAACGACAGTGACATCTCTCTAGTTTGCGCTCTAAGGACACTGATGACTCTCTGGGTTACGCTCTAAGTATACAGACGTCTCTCTAGTTTATGCTCTAAGGACATTGACGACTGTCTGGGTTACGGTCTAAGGACACTAACTTCTCTCTGGGTTACACACTAAGCACATTGACGACTCTCTGGGTTACGCTCAAAGGACACTGAAGAATCTCTCGTTTACGCTCTAAGGAAACTGACGACTCTCCGGGTTATGCTCTAAGGACAGTGACAACTCTCCAGGTTATGCTCTAAGGACACTGACGTCTCTCTGGGTTACGCTCTAAGGACACTGACGAATCTCTGATTTGTGCTCTAACGAAACTTACGACTGTCTGGGTTACACACTAAGCACATTGATGAATCTTTGTGTTAAGCTCTAAGGACACTGATGACTCTATGGTTTATGCTCTAAGGACAGTGACGTCTCTCTGGATTACGCTCTAAGGACGTTCATGATTCTCTGGGTTATGCTTTATGGACACTGACGAATCTCTAGGTTAAGTTCTAAGGACACTGACGACTCACTGGGTTACGCTCTAAGGACACTGACTTTTCTCTGGATTACACACTAAGCACGTTGACAATTCTCTGGGTTACACTATAAGGACATTGATATATCTCTGGACTATACTCAAAGCACATTGACATCTCTCTGGGTTACGTTCTGAATATATTGATGAATCTCTGGGCTTGCCCTAAGGACACTGACAAATCTCTGGTTTATGCGCTCAGGGAACTGATGTCTCACTGGGTTATGCTCTAAGGAAAGTGACGACTCGCCAGGTTACGCTCTAGGTACGATGACGATTCCATGGTTTTCGCTCTAAGGACATTGATGAATGTCCAGGTTACGCTCTAAGGACACTGACGACTCTATGGTTTACGCTCTAAGGACACTGACATCTCTCTGGGTTATGCTCTAAGGACATTGACGATTCTCTGGGTTACACTCTAAAGACATTGACGCATCTCCAGTTTATGCTCAAATGACACTGACGAATCTCTGGGTTACACTCAAAAGACGCTGATTAACCTCAGGGTTATGCTCTAAGGACCCCTACGACTCTCTGGGTTACGCTCTAAGGACAATGACGTCTCTTTGGGTTAAGCTGTAAGGACACCTACGACTCTCTGTGTTACGCTCAAAAGACGCTGATTAACCTCAGGGTTATGCTCTAAGGACACTGACGACTATCTGGGTTGAAATTGACGAATATCTGGGTTAAGCTCTAAGGAGTTTGATGACTCTCTGGGTTACGCTGTAAGGACATTGACCAATCTCTGTTTTATGCTCTAAGGAAATTGACGAATCTCTAGGTTAAGCTCGAAGGACTTTGGTGACTCTCTGGGTTACGCTGTAAGGACATTGACCAATCTCTGGTTTATGCTCTAAGGGAACTGACGACTTTCTGGGTTGCGCTCTAAGGACACTGACAACTCTCTGCTTTATGGTCTAAGGATATTGACGACTCTTTGGATTACGCTATTAGGATATTGATGGATCTCCGGGCTATGCTCAAAGCACATTGACGTCTCTCTGGTTTACCCACTAACTACATTGACGACCCTCTGGGTTACGCTCTAAGTACATTGACGACTCTCTGGGTTATGCTTTAAGTATACAGACATCTCTCTAGTTTACGCTCTAAGGACACTGACTTCTCTCTGGGTTACACACTAAGCACATTGACGACTCTCTGGGTTACGCTATAAGGACATTGATGTATCTCCGGGCTGTGCTCAAAGCACATCGACGTCTCTCTAAGTTATGCTCTGATGACATTGACGACTCTCTGTGTTACGTTCTAAGGACATTCGCATCTCTCTGCGTTACGCTCAAAGGACTCTGACGACTCTCTGTGTTAAACTCTAAGGACACCTACGAAACTCTTGGTTACGCTCTAAAGACTCTGACAACTCTCTGGGCTAGTCACTAAAGACGCTGACGACTTTCTGGGCTACGGTCTAAGGACACTGACAACTCTCTGGTTTACGCTCTAAGGACACTGATGAATCTCTGGTTTACGCTCTAAGGAAATTCACGACTCTCCATGTTACACTCTAAGGACATTGACGACTCTCCAAGTTATGCTCTAAGAAATTGACATCTCTCTCGTTTATGCTCTGAGGACACTGATGACTCTCCGGTTTACGCTCTTTGGACATTGACGACTCTCTGGGTTACGCTCTAAGTATACAGACATCTCTCTAGTTTACGTTCTAAGGACATTGATGACTCTCTGGGTTATGTTCTAAGGACACTGAATTCTCTCTGGGTTACACACTAAGCACATTGACGAATCTCTGGGTTACGCTATAAGGACATTGACGACTCTCTGTGTTAAATTCTAAGAACACTTACGAAACTCTGGGTTACGCTCTAAAGACCCTGACAACTCTCTGGGTTACGCTCTAAGGACACTGATGAATCTCTGGTTTACGCTCTGAGGAAACTGAAGACTCTCCGGGTTATGCTCTAAGGACACTGACGACTCTATGGTTTACGCTCTAAGCAAATTGATGAATCTCTGGGTTAAGCTCTAAGAACTTTTATGACTCTCTGGGTTACATTCTAAGGACATTGACCAATTTCTGTTTTATGCTCTAAGGAGACTGACGACTCTCTGGGTTACGCTCTAAGGACACTGACGACTCTCTGGTTTACGGTCTAAGGACATTGACAACTCTCTGGGTTACGCTCTAAGGACACTGAAAAAACTCTGATTTATGCTCTAATGAAACTTACGACTGTCTGGGTTACACACTAAGCACATTGATGAATCTTGGTGTTAAGCTCTAAGGACACTGACGACTCTATGGTTTACGCTCTAAGTACAGTGACGTCTCTCTGGATTACACTCTAAGGACATTCATGACTCTCTGGGTTACACTTTATTGACACTGACTTTTCTCTGGGTAACACACTAAGCACGTTGACAACTCTCTGGGTTACACTATAAGGACATTGATGTATCTCTGGACTATACTCAAAGCACATAGACATTTCTGTGGGTTACGTTCTGAATAAATTGATGAATCTCTGGGCTTGCCCTAAAGACACTGACAAATCTCTGGTTGACGCGCTCAGGGAACTGATATCTCACTGAGTTATGCTCGAAGGAAACTGACGACTCGCCAGGTTACGCTCTAAGTACGATGACGATTCTATGGTTTTCGCTCTAAGGACATCGATGAATCTCTGCGTTAAGCTCTAAGGACATTGACGGCTCTCTGGGTTACGCTCTAACGACACTAACGTTTCACTGGGTTACGCTCTAAGGAAACTGACGACTCGCCAGGTTACGATCTAAGGACACTGACGAATCTCTGGTTTACGCTCTAAGGACATTGATGAATCTCCGGGCTATGTTCAAAGCAAATTGACTTCTCTCTGGTTTACAGTCTGAGAACATTGACGACTCTCTACGTTTTGCTCTAAGGACGTTGACGACTCTATGGTTTACGCTCTAAGGACACTGACACCTCTTTGGGTTATGCTCTAAGGACATTGATGACTCTCTGGGTTACGCTCTAAAGACATTGACAAATCTCCGTTTTACGCTCAAATGACACTGACAAATCTCTGGGTTACGCTCAAAAGACGCTGATTAACCTCAGGGTTATGCTCTAAGGACAATGACGTCTCTCTGGGTTAAGCTCTAAGGACACCTACCACTCTCTGGGTTACGGTCTAAGGACAATGACGTCTCTCTGGGTTAAGCTCCAAGGACAGCTATGACTCTCTGGGTTACGCTCTAAGGACATTCGCGTCTCTCTGCGTTATGCTCAAGGACTCTTACGACTCTCTGTGTTAAACTCTAAAGACACCTACGGAACTCCGGGTTACGCTCTAAAGAATCTGACAACTCTCCGGGCTGGGCACTAAAGACACATATCAATTTCTGAGTTACACTCATAAGGACACTGACGAATTTCTGTGTCATGCACTAATGACAATGATGAATCTCCGGATTACTCTATAAGGACATTGAGGACTCTCCAGTTGACACTCAAAGGACATTGATGAATCTCTAGGCTACGCTTAAAGGACACCCGTGTCACTCTGGTTTACGCTCTAAGGACTCTGATGACTCTCTTGTTTACGCTCTAAGGAAACTTACGACTCACTGGGTTACACTATAAGGACAGTGATGAATCTCTGGTTTACACTCTAAGGAAACTGAAGCCTCTCCAGGTTATGTTCTAAATACACTGACGAATCTATTGTTTACGCGCTAAGGACAGTGATGTCTCTCTAGGTTGCGATCTAAGGACACCGACGACTCTCTGCTTTATGGTCTAAGGAAATTGACGAATATCTGGGTTAAGCTCTATGGACTTGGATGATTCTCTGGGTTAATCTCTAAGGACATTGACCAAACTCTGGTTTATGCTCTAAGGAAACTGACGAATCTCTGGTTTAAGCTCTATGGACTTGGATGACTCTCCGGGCTAAGCTCTAAGGACATTGACCAAACTCTGGTTTATGCTCTAAGGAAACTGACGAAACTCTGGTTTAAGCTCTAAGGACTTTGATGACTCTCTGGGTTACGCTCTAAGGATTCTGACGACTCTCTCGTTTACTCTCTAAGGACATTGATGACTCTCTGGTTTACACTCTAAGGACACAGACGAATCTCTGGTTTACGCTCTAAGGAAACTTAATATAAAGACTATAAAGACTATAAAGATGTATCTCCGGGCTATGCTCAAAAAACATGGACGTCTCTCTGGGTTATGCTCTGAGTACATTGACAACTCTCTGGTTTACATTCTATATACATTCAAGTCTCTCTGCATTACTCTCAAAGGAATTTGACATCTGTCTGCGTTACACTCTAAGGAAACTGACGACTCTCTGGGTTATTCTCTAAGGACATTGACGACTCTCTGGGTTACGCTCAAAGGACACTGAAGAATCTCTCGTTTACGCTCTAAGGAAACTGACGACTCTCCGGGTTATGCTCTAAGGACAGTGACAACTCTCCAGGTTATGCTCTAAGGACACTGACATCTCTCTGGGTTACGCTCTAAGGACACTGACGAATCTCTGATTTGTGCTCTAACGAAACTTACGACTGTCTGGGTTACACACTAAGCACATTGATGAATCTTTGTGTTAAGCTCTAAGGACACTGATGACTCTATGGTTTATGCTCTAAGGACAGTGACGTCTCTCTGGATTACGCTCTAAGGACGTTCATGACTCTCTGGGTTACGCTTTATGGACACTGACGAATCTCTAGGTTAAGTTCTAAGGACATTGACGACTCGCTGGGTTACGCTCTAAGGACACTGACCTTTCTCTGGATTACACACTAAGCACGTTGACAACTCTCTGGGTTACACTATAAGGACATTGATGTATCTCTGGACTATACTCAAAGCACATTGACATCTCTCTGGGTTACGTTCTGAATACATTGACGAATCTCTGGGCTTGCCCTAAGGACACTGACAAATCTCTGGTTTATGCGCTCAGGGAACTGATGTCTCACTGGGTTATGCTCTAAGGAAAGTGACGACTTGCCAGGTTACGCTCTAAGTACGATGACGATTCCATGGTTTTCGCTCTAAGGACATTGATGAATGTCCAGGTTACGCTCTAAGGACACTGACGACTCTATGGTTTACGCGCTAAGGACACTGACATCACTCTGGGTTAAGCTCTAAGGACATTGACGACTCTCTGGGTTACACTCTAAAGACATTGACGAATCTCTGGTTTATACTCAAATGACACTGACGAATCTCTGGGTTACACTCAAAAGACGCTGATTAACCTCAGGGTTATGCTCTAAGGACAATGACGTCTCTCTGGGTTAATCTCTAAGGACACCTACGACTCTCTGGGTTACGCTCTAAGGACAATGACGTCTCTCTGGGTTAACCTATAAGGACACCTACGACTCTCTGGGTTACACGCAAAAGACGCTGATTAACCTCAGGGTTATGCTCTAAGGACAATGACATCTATCTGGGTTAAGCTGTAAGGACACCTACGACTCTCTGCGTTATGCTCAAAGGACACTGACGACTCTCTGATTTACGCGCTAAGGAAATTGACGAATATCTGCGTTAAGCTCTAAGGACTTTGATGACTCTCTGGGTTACGCTCTAAGGACATTGACCAATCTCTGTTTTATGCTCTAAGGAAATTGACGAATCTCTGGGTTAAGATCTAAGGACTTTGATGACTCTCTGGGTTACGCTGTAAGGACATTGACCAATCTCTGGTTTATGCTCTAAGGGAACTGACGACTCTCTGGATTGCGCTCTAAGGACACTGACAACTCTAAGCTTTAAGGTCTAAGGATATTGATGACTCTTTGGATTACGCTATTAGGACATTGATGGATCTCCGGGCTATGCTCAAAGCACATTGGCATCTCTCTGGTTTACCCACTAACTACATTGACGACCCTCTGGGTTACGCTCTAAGTACATTGTCGTCTCTGGCTTATGCTTTAAGTATACAGACATTTCTCTAGTTTCCGCTCTAAGGACACTGACTTCTCTCTGGGTTACACACTAAGCACATTGACGACTCTCTGCGTTACGCTATAAGGACATTGATGTATCTCCGGGCTGTGCTCAAAGCACATTGACGTCTCTCTAGGTTATGCTCTGATGACATTGACGACTCTCTGGGTTACATTCTGAGGACATTCACGTCTCTCTGCGTTACGCTCAAAGGACTCTGACGACTCTCTGTGTTAAACTCTAAGGACACCTACGAAGCTCCGGGTTATGCTGTGTAGACTCTGACAACTCTCTGGGCTAGGCACTAAAGACGCTGACGACTTTCTGGGCTACGCTCTAAGGACACTGACAACTCGCTGGGTTTCGCTCTAAGGACACTGATGAATCTCTGGGTTACGCTCTAAGGAAGTTGACGACTCTCCGCGTTACACTCTAAGGACATTGACGACTCTCCAAGTTATGCTCTAAGACATTGACGACTCTCTGGTTTATGCTCTGGGGACACTGATGACTCTCCGGTTTACGCTCTTAGGACATTGACGACGCTCTGGGTTACGCTCTAAGTATACAGAAATCTCTCTAGTTTACGCTCTTTGGACATTGACGACTCTCTGGGTTATGTTCTAAGGACACTGACTTCTCTCTGGGTTACACACTAAGCACATTGACGACACTCTGGGCTACGCAATAAGGACATTGATGTATCTCCGGGCTGTGCTCAAAGCACATTGATGTCTCTCTAGTTTACACTTTAATGACATTGACGACTCTCTGTGTTAAACTCTAAGAACACTTACGAAACTCCGGGTTACGCTCTAAAGACTCTGACAACTCTCTGGGTTACGCTCTAAGGACACTGACGAATCTCTGGTTTACGCTCTAAGGAAACTGAAGACTCTCCAGGTTATGCTCTAAAGACACTGACGACTCTATGGTTTACGCTCTAAGCAAATTGACGAATCTCTGGGTTAAGCTCTAAGGACTTTGATGACTCTCTGGTTTACATTCTAAGGACATTGACCAATTTCTGTTTTATGCTCTAAGGACAGTGACAACTCTCCAGGTTAGGCTCTAAGGACACTGACGAATCTCTGATTTGCGCTCTAATGAAACTTACGACTGCCTGGGTTACAGACTAAGCACATTGATGAATCTTTGTGTTAAGCTCTAAGGACACTGACGACTCTATGGTTTACGCTCTAAGTACAGTGACATTCTCTGGATTACACTCTAAGGACATTCATTACTCTCTGGGTTACGCTTTATGGACACTGACTTTTCTCTGGGTTACACACTAAGCACGTTGACAACTCTTTGGGTTACACTATAAGGACATTCATGTATCTCTGGACTATACTCAAAGCACATAGACATTTCTATGGGTTACGTTCTGAATATAATGACGAATCTCTGGGCTTGCCCTAAGGACACTGACAAATCTCTGGTTTACGTGCTCAGGGAACTGATGTCTCACTGGGTTATGCTCTAAGGAAACTGACGACTCGCCAGGTTACGCTCTAAGGATGATGATGATTCTATGGTTTTCGCTCTAAGGACATTGATGAATCACTGGGTTACGCTCAAAAGACGCTGATTAACCTCAGTGTTACGCTCTAAGGACAATGACGTCTCTCTGGGTTATGCTCTAAGGACACTGATGATTCTATGGTTTTCGCTCTAAGGACATTGATGAATCTCTGCGTTAAGCTCTAAGGACATTGACGACTCTCTGGGTTACGCTGTAATGACACTGACGTTTCACTGGGTTACGCTCTTAGGACACTGACGAACCTATGGTTTACGCTCTAAGGACATTGATGAATCTCCGGGCTATGTTCAAAGCAAATTGATTTCTCTCTGGTTTACCTCTGAGAATATTGACGACTCTCTACGTTTTGCTCTAAGGACATTGACGAATCTCCAGGTTACGCTCTAAGGACACTGACGACTGTAGGTTTACACTCTAAGGACACTGACATCTCTCTTGGTTATGCTCTAAGGACATTGATGACTCTCTGGGTTACGCTCTAAAGACATTGACGAATCTCCGGTTTACGCTCAAATGACACTGACAAATCTCTGGGTTACGCTCAAAAGATGCTGATTACCCTCAGGGTTATGCTCTAAGGACAATGACGTCTCTCTGGGTTACGCTCTAAGCACACCTATGACTCTCTGCATTACGATCTAAGGATCCTGACGACTCTATGGTTTACGCGCTAAGGACAGTGACATCTCTCAAGGTTGCGCTCTAAGGACACTGACGACTCTCTGGTTTACACTCTAAGGAAATTGACGGATATCTGTGTTAAGCTCTAAGGACTATGATGACTCTCTGGGTTACGCTCTAAGGCATCTGAGCAATCTCTGGTTTATGCTCTAAGGAAACTGATGAATCTCTGGGTTAAGCTCTAAGGACTTTGATGACTCCCTGGATTATGCTCTAATGACATTGACCAATCGCTGGTTTATGCTCTAAGGGAACTGGCGACTCTCTGGGTTACGCTCTAAGGACACTGATGACTCTCTACTTTATGGTCTAAGGATATTGACGACTCTTTGGATTACGCTATTAGGACATTGATGGATCTCTGGGCTATGCTCAAAGCACATTGACGTCTCTCTGGTTTACCCACTAACTACATTGACGACCCTCTGGGTTATGCTCTAAGTACATTGACGACTCTCTGGGTTATGCTCTAAGTATACAGACATCTCTCTAGTTTACGCTCTAAGGACACTGACTTCTCTCTGGGTTACACACTAAGCACATTGACGACTCCCTGGGTTACGCTATAAGGATATCGATGTATCTCTGGGCTGTGCTCAAAGCACATTGACGTCTCTCTAGTTTACGTTCTAATGACATTAACGACTCTCTGGGTTACATTCTAAGGACATTCACGTCTCTCTGCGTTACGCTCAAAGGACTTTGACGACTCTCTGTGTTAAACTCTAAGGACACCTACGAAACTCCTGGTTACGCTCTAAAGACTCTGACAACTCTCTGGGCTAGGCAATAAAGACGCTGACGACTTTCTGGGCTACGCTCTATGGACACTGACAACTCTCTGGGTTTCGCTCTAAGGACACTGATGACCGTCTGGTTTACGCTCTAAGGAAATTGACGACTATCCGTTTTACACTCTAAGGACATTGACGACTCTCTGGTTTATGCTCTGAGGACACTGATGACTCTCCAGTTTACGCTCTTAGGACATTGACGACTCTCTGGGTTATGTTCTAAGGACACTGACTTCTCTCTGGGTTACACACTATGCACATTGACGACTCTCTGGATTACACTATAAGGACATTGATGTAACACTGGGCTGTGCTCAAAGCACATTGACATCTCTCTAGTTTACGCTCTAATGACATTGACGACTCATTGTGTTACGTTCTAAAGACATTCACGTCTCTCTGCGTTACACTCAAAGGACTCTGGCGACTCTCTGTGTTAAACTCTAAGGACACCTACGAAACTCCGGGCTACGCTCTAAAGACTCTGACAAATCTCTGGGTTATGCTGTAAGGACACTGATGAATCTCTGGTTTACACTCTAAGGAAACTGAAGACTCTCCGGGTTATTCTCTAAGGACACTGACGACTCTATGGTTTACGCTCTAAGCAAATTGATGAATCTCTGGGTTAAGCTCTAAGGACTTTGATGACTCTCTGGGTTACATTCTAAGGACTTGGACCAATCTCTGTTTCATGCTATAAGGAGACTGACGACTCTCTGGGTTGCACTCTAAGGACACTGACGACTCTCTGGTTTACGCTCTAAGCAAATTAACGAATATCTGGGTTAAGCTCTAAGGACTTTGATGAGTCTCTGGGTTACGCTGTAAGGACGTTGACCAATCTCTGGTTTATGCTCTAAGGAAACTGACGACTCTCTGGGTTACGCTCTAAGGACACTGATGACTCTCTACTTTATGGTCTAAGGATATTGACGACTCTTTGGATTACGCTATTAGGACATTGATGGATCTCTGGGCTATGCTCAAAGCACATTGACGTCTCTCTGGTTTACCCACTAACTACATTGACGACCCTCTGGGTTATGCTCTAAGTACATTGACGACTCTCTGGGTTATGCTCTAAGTATACAGACATCTCTCTAGTTTACGCTCTAAGGACACTGACTTCTCTCTGGGTTACACACTAAGCACATTGACGACTCCCTGGGTTACGCTATAAGGATATCGATGTATCTCCGGGCTGTGCTCAAAGCACATTGACGTCTCTCTAGTTTACGTTCTAATGACATTAACGACTCTCTGGGTTACATTCTAAGGACATTCACGTCTCTCTGCGTTACGCTCAAAGGACTTTGACGACTCTCTTTGTTAAACTCTAAGGACACCTACGAAACTCCTGGTTACGCTCTAAAGACTCTGACAACTCTCTGGGCTAGGCACTAAAGACGCTGACGACTTTCTGGGCTACGCTCTAAGGACACTGACAACTCTCTGGGTTATGCTTTAAGGACACTGATGAACCTCTGGTTTACGCTCTAAGGAAATTGACGACTCTCCGTGTTACACTCTAAGGACATTGACGTCTCTCTGGTTTATGCTCTGAGGACACTGATGACTTTCCGGTTTACGCTCTTAGGACATTGATGAATCTCTGGGTTAAGCTCTAAAGACATTGACGATTCTCTGGTTTACGTTCTAAGGAAACTGATGACTCTCTGGGATATGCTCTAAGGACACTGACGACTCTCTGGGTTACGTTCTAAGGACAATGACGTCTCTCTGGGTTACACACTAAGCAGCTTGACGACTCACTGGGTTATGCTATACAGACGTTGATGAATCTCCAGGCTATGCTCAAAGCACATTGACTTCCCTCTGGTTTAAGCTCTGAGGACATTGATGACTCTCTGGGTTATGCTCTAACGACATTGACGAATCTCCAGGTTACGCTCTAAGGACACTGACAACTCTATGGTTTACGATCTAAGGACAATGATGTCTCTCCGGGTTGCGTTCTACGGAAATTGACGAATCTCTGGTTTACGTTGTAAGGAAACTGACAACTCTCCGGTTTATGCTCTAAGGACACTGACGACTCTCCAGGTTACACTCTAAGGATACTGACGAATCTTTGGTTTATGCTCTAAGGAAACTGACGACTCTCTGGTTTACGCTCTAAGGACACTGACGACTCTCTGGGTTACACACTAAGCAGCTTGACGACTCACTGGGTTATGCTATACAGACGTTGATGAATCTCCAGGCTATGCTCAAAGCACATTGACTTCCCTCTGGTTTAAGCTCTGAGGACATTGATGACTCTCTGGGTTATGCTCTAACGGCATTGACGAATCTCCAGGTTACTCTCTAAGGACACTGATTACTCTATGGTTTACGATCTAAGGACAATGATGTCTCTCTGGGTTTCATTCTAAGGACATTGACGAATCTCTGGTTTACGCTCTAAGGAAACTGACGCCTCTCCGGTTTATGCTCTAAGGACATTGATGACTCTCCAGGTTACTCTCTAAGGAAACTGACGACTCTCTGGGTTACGATCTAAGGACACTGACGACTCTCTGGGTTAAGCTCTAAGGACATTGATGACTCTCTGGGTTAGACACTAAGGACACTGATGTCGCTTTGGGCTACGCTCTAATGTCACTGACTTCTCTCTGGGTTATGCTCAAAGGACACTGATGAATCTCTGGGTCTCACTCTAAGGACACCTACGAATCAACTGTCAATGCTCTTAGGAAACTGACGAATCTCCGGGTTCCATTCTAAGGACCCTAACGTCTCTCTGGGTTACGTTCCAGGACACTGACCTCTCTCCGGTTTATGCTCTAACGAACCTGACTTCTCACTAGATTGTGCTCTAATGACATTGAAGAATCTGTGCGTTACGCTCAAAGGACATTGGAGAATCTCTGCGTTACGCTTTAAGGACATTGACGAATCTCTGAGTTACACTCTCAGGACACTGACGAATCTCTGGGTCATGCACTAAGGACAATGATGAATCTCCGGATTACTCTCTAAGGACTCTGACGACTCTCTTGTTTACGCTCTAAGGACATTGATGACTCTCTGGCTTACGCTCTAAGGACACAGACGAATCTCTGTTTTACACTCTAAGGAAACTGACGACTCACTGGGTTACACTATAAGGACATTGATGAATCTCCGGGCTCTGCTCAAAGCACATTGACTTCTCTCTGGTTTACGCTTTGAGGAAACTGACAACTCTCTGGGTTACGCTCTAAGGACACTGACCTCTCTCTGCATTACACACTAAGCATGTTGACGACTCTCTGGTTTACACTATAAGGACATTGATGTATCTCCGGGCTATGTTCAAAACACATGGACATCTCTCTGGGCTATGCTCTGAGTACATTGACAACTCTCTGGTTTACATTCTAAGGCCATTCACATCTCTCTGCGTTACTCTCAAAGGACTTTGGCGTCTCTCTGCGTTACGCTCTAAGGAAACTGACGACTCTCTGGGTTATGCTCTAAGGACACTGACGAATCTCTGGTTTACGCTCTAATGAATCTGAAGACTCTCTGGGTTATGCTCTAAGGACACTGACAAGTCTATGGTTTACACACTAAGGACAGTGACATCTCTCTAGTTTGCACTGTAAGGACACTGATGACTCTCTGGGTTACGCTCTAAGTATACAGACGTCTCTCTAGTTTACGCTCTAAGGACACTGACTCTGGGTTATACACTAAGCACATTGATGACTCTCTGGGTTACACTATAAGGACATTGATGTATCACCCGGCTATGCTCAAAGAATATTGATGTCTCTCTAGGTTACGCTCTGAGGACATTGACGAATCTCTCAGTTAAGCTCTGAGGACATAGACGACACTCTGGGTTACGTTCTAAGGACATTCACGTCTCTCTGCGTTATGCTCAATGGACGCTTATGACGCTCTGTGTTAAGCTCTAAGGACACCTATGAAACTCTGGATTACCCTCTATAGACTCTGATGACACTCTGGGTTAGGCACTAAGAACACTGACGACTCTCTGGGTTACACTATAAGGACACTGACAACTCTCTGGGTTACGCTCTAAGGACACTGACGAATCTCTGGTTTATACACTAAGGAAATTGACGACTCTCCGTGTTACACTCTAAGGACATTGACCACTCTCCTGGTTACGCTCTAAGGACATTGACGTCTCTCTGGTTTATGCTCTGAGGACACTGATGACTCTCTGGTTTACGCTCGTAGGACATCGACGAATCTCTGGGTTAAGCTCTAAGGACACAAATGAATCTCTGGTTTATGCTAAAAGGAAAATGACTACTCTCCGTGTTACACTCTAAGGACATTGACGACTCTCCAGGTTACGCTCTAAGGAAACTGATGAATCTCCGGTTACGCTT
Organism: Carcharodon carcharias; assembly: GCF_017639515.1. Lineage (NCBI taxonomy): Eukaryota > Metazoa > Chordata > Chondrichthyes > Lamniformes > Lamnidae > Carcharodon > Carcharodon carcharias. The sequence goes on along the minus strand of NC_054497.1, from coordinate 30,567,704 downwards.
TAAGCACATTGACGAATCTCTGAGTTACGCTCTAAGGACACTGACGAATCTCTGGGTCATGCACTAAGGACAATGATGAATCTCCGGATTACTCTCTAAGGACATTGAGGACTCTCCGGTTTACACTCAAAGGACATTGATGAATCTCAAGGCTATGCACAAAGGACACTGACGTCTGTCTGGTGTACGCTCTAAGGACTCTGACAACTCTCTTGTTTACGCTCTAATTACATTGACGACTTTCTGGGTTACACTCTAAGGTCACCGTCGAATCTCTGGTTTACACTGTAAGGAAACTGACGACTCACTGGGTTACACTATAAGGACATTGATGAATCTCCGGGCTCTGCTCAAAGCACACTGTCTTCTCTCTGGTTTACGCTCTGAGGAAACTGATTACTCTCTGGGTTACGCTCTAAGGACACTGATTTCTCTCTGCATTACACACTAAGCACATTGACGACTGTCTGGGCTACACTATAAGGACATTGATGTATCTCCGGGCTATGCTCAAAACACATGGACGTCTCTCTGAGTTGTGCTCTGAGGACATTGACGTCTCTCTGGTTTATGCTCTGAGGACACTGATGACTCTCTGGTTTACGCTCGTAGGACATCGACGAATCTCTGGGTTAAGCTCTAAGGACACAAATGAATCTCTGGTTTATGCTAAAAGGAAAATGACTACTCTCCGTGTTACACTCTAAGGACATTGACGACTCTCCAGGTTACGCTCTAAGGAAACTGATGAATCTCCGGTTACGCTTTAAGCACATTGACGAATCTCTGAGTTACGCTCTAAGGACACTGACGAATCTCTGGGTCATGCACTAAGGACAATGATGAATCTCCGGATTACTCTCTAAGGACATTGAGGACTCTCCGGTTTACACTCAAAGGACATTGATGAATCTCAAGGCTATGCACAAAGGACACTGACGTCTGTCTGGTGTACGCTCTAAGGACTCTGACAACTCTCTTGTTTACGCTCTAATTACATTGACGACTTTCTGGGTTACACTCTAAGGTCACCGTCGAATCTCTGGTTTACACTGTAAGGAAACTGACGACTCACTGGGTTACACTATAAGGACATTGATGAATCTCCGGGCTCTGCTCAAAGCACACTGTCTTCTCTCTGGTTTACGCTCTGAGGAAACTGATTACCCTCTGGGTTACGCTCTAAGGACACTGATTTCTCTCTGCATTACACACTAAGCACATTGACGACTGTCTGGGCTACACTATAAGGACATTGATGTATCTCCGGGCTATGCTCAAAACACATGGACGTCTCTCTGAGTTGTGCTCTGAGGACATTGACGACTCTCTGGTTTACATTCTAAGGACATTTACGTCTCTCTGCGTTACTCTCAAAGCACTCTGACGACTCTCTGTTTTATGCTCTAAGGACACCTACGAATCTCTGGGTTATACACTAAGGACTTTGACGTCTGTCTGCGTTACGCTCTAAGGAAACTGATGACTCTCTGGGTTCTGCTCTAAGGACATTGACGACTCTCTGGGTTACGCTCAAAGGACACTGACGAATCTCTGATTTACACTCTAAGGAAACTGAAGGCACTCCGGGTTATGCTCTACGGACATTGACGACTCTCTGGTTTACACGCCAAGTACAGTGACGTCTCTCTAGTTTGTGCTATAAGGACTTTGTTGACTCTCTGGGTTACGCTCTAAGGACTCTGACGACCCTCTGGCTTACCATCTAAGGACATTGACGAATTTCTGGGTTAAGCTCTAAGAATATTGAAGTCTCGCTGGTTTACGCACTTAGGACATTGACGAATCTCTGCTTTATGCACTAAGGAAACTGACGACTCTCTGGGTTATGCTCAAAGGACATTGACGACTCTCTGAATTACGCTCTAAGCACACTGACGACTTTCTGGATTATGCTCTAAGGAGACTGATGAATCTCTGGTTTACCCTCCAAGTACATTGATGACTCTCTGCATTACGCGCTAAGGTCACCGTCGAATCTCTGGTTTACACTCTAAGGAAACTGACGACTCACTGGGTTACACTATAAGGACATTGATGAATCTCCGGGCTCTGCTCAAAGCACATTGACTTCTCTCTGGTTTACGCTCTGAGGAAACTGACAACTCTCTGGGTTATGCTCTAAGGACACTGACAAGTCTATGGTTTACACACTAAGGACAGTGACATCTCTCTAGTTTATGCTCTAAGGACACTGATGACTCTCTGGTTTACGCTCTAAGCAAATTGATGAATCTCTGTGTTAAGCTCTAAAGACATTGATGACTCTCTGGGTTACACTCTAACGACATTGACGAATCTCTGGTTTATGCTCTAAGGAAACTGACGTCTCCCTTGGTTACGGTCTAAGGAAACTGACGACTCTCTGGGTTATGCTCTAAGGACACTAACGACTCAATGGTTTACACGCTAAGGACAGTGACTTCTCTCTAGTTTGCGCTCTAAGGACACTGATCACTCTCTGGTTTATGCTCTAAGCAAATTGATGAATCTCTGGATTAAGCTCTAAGGACTTTGATGAGTCTCTGGGTTACGCTCTAAGGACATTGACCAATCTCTGGTTTATGCTATAAGGAAACTGACGACTCTCTGGGTTACGCTCTAAGGACACTGGCGAATCTCTGGGTTATGCTCAAAGGACATTGACGACTCTCTGGATTACGCTCTAAGGACACTGACGAATCTCTGGTTTATGCTCTAAGTACATTGATGACTCTCTGGATTACGCTGTAAGGACACAGACGAATCTCTGGTTTACACTCTAAGGAAACTGACGACTCACTAGGTTACACTATAAGGACATTGATGAATCTCTGGGCTCTGCTCAAAGCACATTGACTTCTCTCTGGTTTACTCTCTGAGGAAACTGACGACTCTCTGGGTTACGCTCTCAGGACACTGACTTCTCTTTGCGTTACACACTAAGCACATTGACGACTCTGTGTTCTGCTCTAAGGACACCTACGAATCTCTGGGTTACACTCTAAGGACTTTGACGTCTGTCTGCGTTACGCTCTAAGGACACTGACGAATCTATGGTTTACACGCTAAGGACAGTGACGTCTCTCCAGTTTGTGCCCTAAGGACACTGATCACTGTTTGGTTTATGCTCTAAGCAAATTGACCAATCTCTGGTTTATGCTATAAGGAAACTGACGACTCTCTGGTTTACAGTCTAAGGACATTGACAAATCTCTGGGTTAAGCTCTAAAGACATTGATGACTCTCTGGGTTACACTCTAAGGACATTGACGAATCTCTGGTTTATGCTCTAAGGAAACTGACGTCTCCCTTGGTTACGGTCTAAGGAAACTGACGACTCTCTGGGTTATGCTCTAAGGACACTAACGACTCAATGGTTTACACGCTAAGGACAGTGACTTCTCTCTAGTTTGCGCTCTAAGGACACTGATCACTCTCTGGTTTATGCTCTAAGCAAATTGATGAATCTCTGGATTAAGCTCTAAGGACTTTGATGACTCTCTGGGTTATGCTATAAGGACATTGACCAATCTCTGCTTTATGCTCTAAGGAAACTGACGACTCTCTGGGTTACGGTCTAAGGACATTGACGAATCTCTGGGTTAAGCTCTAAGAACATTGAAGACTCGCTGGTTTACGCTCTTAGGCAATTGACGAATCTCTGGTTTATGCACTAAGGAAACTGACGTCTCTCTGGGTTACGCTGTAAGGAAACTGATGACTCTCTGGGTTATGCTCAAAGGACATTGACGACTCTCTGGATTATGCTCAAAGGACACAGTCGAATCTCTGGTTTACGCTCTAAGGAAACTGCCGATTCTCTGGGTTATGCTCAAAGGACATTGATGACTCTCTGGATTACGCTCTAAGGACACTGATGAATCTCTGGGTTATGCTCAAAGGACATTGATGACTCTCTGGATTACGCTCTAAGGACACTGATGAATCTCTGGGTTATGCTTAAAGGACATTGATGACTCTCTGGATTACGCTTTAAGGACACAGACGAATCTCTGGTTTACGGTCTAAGGAAACTGACGACTCATTGGGTTACACTATATGGACATTGATGAATCTCCGGACTCTGCTCAAAGCACATTGACTTCTCTCTGGTTTACGCTCTGAGGAAACTGACGTCTCTCTGGGTTACGCTCTAAGGACACTGACTTCTCTCTGTGTTACACACTAAGCACATTGACGACTCTCTGTGTTCTGCTCTAAGGACACCTACGAATCTCTGGGTTACACTCTAAGGACTTTGATGTCTGTCTGCATTATGCTCTAAGGACACTGACGAATCTCTGGTTTACGCTCTAAGGAAACTGAAGACTCTCCGGGTTATGCTCTAAGGACACTGACGACTCTATGGTTTAGACGCTAAGGACAGTGACCTCTCTCTAGTTTGCGCTCTAAGGACACTGATCATTCTCTGGTTTATGCTCTAAGCAAATTAACCAATCTCTGGTTTATGCTCTAAGGAAACTGACGACTCCCTGGGTTACGCTCTAAGGACACTGTCGACTCTCTGGTTTACGGTCTAAGGACATTGACGAATCTCTGGGTTAAGCTCTAAAGACATTGATGACTCTCTGGGTTATGGTCTAAGGACATTGACGAATCTCTGGGTTATGTTCAAAGTACATTGACGACTCTCTGGATTATCCAGAGAGATGAATCCCTGGTTTACGCTCTAAGGACACTGATGTCCTATCCAGTTAGGCTCTAAGGGCATTGATGAATGTCCAGTTTACGCTCTAAGGACAGTGACGTCTCTCTGGGTTACGCTAAAAGGACATTGACAAATCTCTAAGTTAAACTCTAAGCACATTGATGAATCTCAGGGTTATACTCCAAGGACCATGGTGGAACTCTGGATTACACGCTAAGGACAATGACGTCTCTCTGGATTAATCTCTAAGGACACCTATGACTGTCTGGGTTACGCTCTAAGGACATTGATGGCTCGCTGGGTTACGCTCTAAGGACACTGACGAATTTCTGGGTTACGTTTTAAGGACACATATGACTCTCTTGATTAGTCTCTCACGACACTGACCTCTCTCTGGCATATACTCGGAGGACACTGACGTCTCTCTGGATTACACCCTGAGGACTCTAACGATCCTCTGGGTTACACTCTAAGGACAACGATGTCACTCCAGAGTACTCTCGAAGGTCACTGACATCTCTCTCGGTTACGGTCTAAGGACACTGACGAACCTCCGGGTTATGCTCTAACGACACTGACATTTCTCTGGTTTACACTCGAAGGATACTGACGACTCTCTGGGTTACGCTGTAAGGACACTGACGTCCCTCTGGGTTTCAACCTAAGGGAACTGACGAATCTCTGGTTTACGTTCTAAGGACACTGACGACACTCCGGGTTACGCTCTAAGGACATTGACGAATCTCTGAGTCATTCTTGAAGGACATTGATGACTCTCTGTTCACCCGCTAAGGGCATTGACGACTCTCTTGGTTGACGACGCTCTGGGCTCCAGGCTATTCTCTAAGGACATTGATCAATCTCCGAGTTACACTCAAAGGACATTGACAAATCTCTGAAGTACGCTCTAAGGACACTGGCGAACCTCTGGATTACGCACTAAAGACATTAATGAATCTCTGGATCACTCTCTAAGGACATTGTGGACTCTCTGGGTTACGCTCGAAGGACATTGACGTCTCTCTGGGTTAAGCTCTAAGGGCACTGACGTCTCTCTGGGTTACGCTCTAAGGAAATTGATGAATCTCTGGGATACGTTCGAAGGACACTGACGAAAATCTGGGTTACGCTTGAAAGACACTGATGTCTCTTTGGGTTACGCACTAAGGACACTGACTAATCTCTGGGTTATGCTCTATGGACACTGACATCTCTCTGGGTTATGCTCCAAGGACTTTGACGAATCTCTGGGTTATGCACTAAGGTCCCTAACGACTCTCTGGGTTACGCACTAAGTACACTGACGTCTCTCCGTGTTGCGCTCTAAGGACACTGACGAATCTCTGTCTTCCGCTCAAAGGACACTGATGAATCTCTGGGTCACGTTCTCAGGACACTGACCTCTCTCTGGCATACACTCGATGGACATTGATGTCTCTCTGGATTACACCCTGAGGCCTCTAATGTTTCTCTGGGTTACTCTCTAAGGATAACGACGTCACTTAGGATTACTCTCGAAGGACACTGACATCTCTCTCGGTTACGGTCTAAGGACACTGACGAATCTCCAGTTTATGCTCTATCGACTCTGACGAATTTCTGGGTTAAGCTCTAACGACACTGACATTTCCCTGGTTTACGCTCTAAGGACACTGATATCCCACCCAGTTAGGCTCTAAGGACATTGATGAATGTCCAGGTTACGCTCTAAGGACAGTGATGTCTCTCTGGGTTACGCTCTAAGGACACTGACGTATCTCTGGGTTACACTACATGGACATTGACAAATCTCTGGGTCACGCTCTAAGGACACTGACATCTCTCCGGGTTACGCTACATTGACACTGACGACTCTCTGGGTTACGCACTAATGACAATGACGAATTTCTGGGTTACGCTCCAAGGACACAGACATCTCACTGGGTTACTCTAAGAATTCTGACGCATCTCAGGGTTAGGTTCGGAGGACAATGATGAATCTCTAGGTTATGCACTAAAAACATTGATGAATCTCCGGATCACTCTCTAAGGACATTGATGAATCTCTAGGTTATGCACTAAAAACATTGATGAATCTCCGGATCACTCTCTAAGGACATTGATGAATCTCTGGTTACGCTCTATGGACAATTACCTTGCGCTAAGGACACTGAGTAATCTCTGGGTTACAATCTATAGATACTGACGTCACTCTGGGTTAAACTCTAAGGACACTGATGTCTCTCTGGGTTACGATCTAAGGACGCTGACGTCTCTCTGGGTTACGATCTAAGGACACTGATGACTCTCTGGGTTACGCTCTAAGGACACTGATGTCCCTCTGGGTTATGATCTATGGACACTGATGACTCTCTTGTTTACACTCTAAGGACACTGACTTCTCTCTGGGTTACGATCTAAGGACACTGACGACTCTCTGGGTTATGCTCTGAGGCCACTGATGTCTCTCTGGGTTACGCTCTAAGGAAATTGACAAATCTCTGGATTACGCTCAAAGGACCCTGACAAATCTCTGGTTTACGCTCAAAGGACAGTGACGTTGTTCTGGGTTACGCTCTGAGGACATTGACGAATCAGTGGGTTATGTTCTAAGAACATTGATGAATCCCTGGTTTACTCTCTAAGGACAATGATATCCCACCCAGTTAGGCTCTAAGGGCATTGATGAATGTCCAGGTTACGCTCTAAAGACAGTGACGTCTCTCTGTGTTACACTAAAAGGACATTGACAAATCTCTAAGTTAAACTCTAAGCACATTGACGAATCTCCGGGTTATTCTCCAAGGAACGTGGTGGAACTCTGGGTTACGCTCTAAGGACAATGACGTCTCTCTGGATTAATCTCTAAGGACACCTACGACTCTCTGGGTTACGCCCTAAGGACATTGATGGCTCTCTGGGTTACGATCTAAGGACACTGACCAATTTCTGGGTTACGCTTTAAGGACATATATGACTCTCTTGATTACTCTCTCAGGACACTGACCTCTCTCTGGCTTATACTTAAAGGACACTGACGTCTCTCTGGGTTACTCTCTAAGGACAACAACGTTGCTCCGGATTACTCTCGAAGGACACAGAGGACCGTCTGGGTTATGGTCTAAGGACTTTGATGTCTCTCTGTGTTACGCTCTAAGGACATTGAAGAATCTCTGAGTTATGCTCTAAGAACTTTGACGAATCTCTGGGTCACGCACTAAGGACACTAACGACTCTCTGGGTTACACTGTAAGGACATTGACGACTCTCTGGGTTACGCTGTAAGGACCCTGATGAATCTCTGGGTTACGCTGTAAGGACACTAACGAATCTCTGGATTACGCTCTAAGGACACTGACGAATCTCTGGGTTACGTTCTCAGGACACTGACCTCTCTCTGGCATACACTCGAAGGATACTGACGTCTCTCTGGGTTACATTCGAAGGACATTGGCAGCCATCTGGGTTATGCTCTAAGGACTTTGACGAATCTCTGGGTCATGCACTAAGGACCCTAACAACTCTCTGGGTTACGCGCTAAGTACACTGACGTCTCTCCGTGTTGCGCTGTAAGGACACTGACGAATCTCTGGGTTACGCTTTAAGAACACTGATGAATCTCTGGGTTACGCTCAAAGGACACTGATGAATCTCTGGGTCACGCTCTCAGGACACTGACCTCTCTCTGGCATACACTCGAAGGACATTGAAGTCTCTCTGGATTACACCCCAAAGCCTCTAATGATTCTCTGGGTTACTCTCCAAGGATAACGACGTCACTCCAGAGTACTCTCGAAGGACACTGATATCTCTCTCGGTTACGGTCTAAGGACACTGACGAATCTCCGGGTTATGCTTTAACGACTCTGACGAATCTCTGGGTTAAGCTCCAACGACACTGACGCTTCTCTGGTTTACGCTCTAAGGACACTGATATCCCACCCAGTTAGGCTCTGAGGGTTTTGATGAATGTCCAGTTTACGCTCTAAGGACACTGACGTATCTCTGGGTTACGCTACATGGACATTGACGAATCTCTGGGTCACGCTCTAAGGACAGTGACATCCCTCCGGGTTACGCTACATGGACACTGACGTCTCACTGGGTTATGCTCTAATAAGTCTGACGAATCTCAGAGTTAGGTTCGGAGGACAATGACAAATCTCTAGGTTATACACTAAAAACATTGATGAATCTCTGGATCACTCTCTAAGGACATTGATGAATCTCTAGGTTATACCCTAAAAACATTGATGAATCTCCGGACCACTCTCTAAGGACATTGATGAATCTCTGGTTACGCTCAATGGACAATTACCTCGCGCTAAGGACACTGAGTAATCTCTGGGTTATGATCTATAGACACTGACGTCTCTCTGGGTTAAACTATAAGGACACTGATGTCTCTCTGGGTTACACTCTAGGGATGCTGACTTCTCTCTGGGTTACAATCTATGGACACTGATGACTCTCTTGTTTACGCTCTAAGGACAGTGACGTCTATCTTGGTTCCGCTCTAAGTAAATTGACAAATCTCTGGGTTACGCTCAAATGACAGTGACGTCTCTCGGGGTTACGCTCTAAGAACATTGACAAATCTCTGGTTTACGCTCAAAGGACAGTGACGTTGCTCTGGGTTACGCTCTGAGGACATAGACGAATCTCTGGGTTATGCTCTAAGAACATTGATGAATCACTGGTTTATGCTCTAAGGTCACTGATGTCCCACCCAGTTAGGCTCTAAGGGCATTGATGAATGTCCAGGTTACTCTCTAAGGACGGTGACGTCTCTCTGTGTTACGCTAAAAGGACATTGACAAATCTCTGAGTTAAACTCTAAGCACATTGACGAATCTCCGGGTTATTCTCCAAGGACCGTGGTGGACCTCTGGGTTACGCTCTAAGGACATTGATGGCTCTCTGGGTTACGCTCTAAGGACACTGACGAATCTCTGGATTAAGCTCTAACGACACTGACGTTTCTCTGGTTTACGCTCGAAGCATACTGACGACTCTCTGGGTTACGCTGTAAGGACACTGACGTCCCTCTGGGTTTCAATCTAAGGGAACTGACGAATCTCTGGTTTACGCTCTAAGGACATTGACGAATCTCTGGTTTACGCTCTAAGGACACTAACATCCCACCCAGTTACGCTCTAAGGGCATTGATGAATCTCTAGGTTACGCTCTAAGGACGGTGATGTCTCTCTGTGTTACGCTAAAATGAATCTCTGGATTACGTTCTAAGGCCATGACGAATATCGGTCCTCTCTCTGTCTTACACACGAAGGACACTGACGTCTCTCTGGGTTACGCTCTAAGGACCCTGACGAATCTCTGAGTCATTCTTTAAGGGCATTGACGACTCTCTGTTCACCCGCTAAGGGCATTGACGACTGTCTTGGTTACGCTCCGGGCTCCGGGCCATTCTCTAAGGACGTTGATGAATCTGCGGGTTATGCTTTAAGGACATTGACAAATCTCTGAGGTACGCTCTAAGGACACTGGCGAATCTCTGGGTTACGCACTAAAGACATTGATGAATCTCCAGATTACTCTCTAAGGACATTGAGGACTCTAGGGGTTACGCTCAAAGGACAATGACGTCTCTCTGGGTTACGCTCTAAGGAAATTGATGAATATCTGGGATACGATCAGAGGACACTGACGAAAATCTGGGTTACGCTTGAAAGACACTGATGTCTCTCTGCGTTACGCACTAAGGACACTGACTAATTTCTGGGTTACAATCCATGGACACTGACATCTCTCTGGGTTATGCTCTAAGGACACTGAGGAATCTCTGGTTTAAGTTCTAAGGACACCTATGACTCTCTGGGTTACGCTTTAAGGAAACTGATGCCTCCCTGGTTTACGTTCAAAGGACAATGACGAATCTCTGGGTTACGCTCTAAGGACACTGACGAATCTCTGGGTTAAGCTCTAAGGACACCTATGACTCTCTGGGCTACGCTTTAAGGAAACTGATGCCTCCCTGGTTTACGTTCGAAGGACAATGACGAATCTCTATGTCACGCTCCACGGACACGGACATCTCTCTGGGTTACGCTCTAAGGACATTCACGAATCTCTGGGTTACCCTCAAATGACATTGATGAATCTCCAGGTTACACTCTCAGGATACTGACGAGTCTCTGGGTTACGCTATAACAACACTGACATTTCTCTGGGTTACGCTCTGAGGACGTTGACGACTGTCCAGGTAACGCTGTAAGGACACTGGCGTCTCTCTGTTTACAGTCAAAGGACTCTGATTTCTCTTCAGGTTATGCTTTAAGGACACTGACATCTCTCCGTGTTACGCTCTAAGGGCACTCACGAGTCTCTGAGCTACATTCAAAGGACACTGACATCTCTCTGGCTTACGCTACATGGACACTGACAGCTCTCTGGGTTACGCACTAATGACAATGATGAATTTCTGGGAAACGATAGAAGGACACTGATGAAAATCTGGTTTACGCTCCATGGACACGGACGTCTCTCTGGGTTAATATCTAAGGACACTGACGCCTCTCTGGCTTATGCAACATGCACACCAACTACTCTCTGGGTTATGCTCGGAGGACACTGACAACTCTCTGGATTACCCTCTAAGAGCACTGATGTCTCTCTGGGTTACGCTCTAAGGACACTGACTAATCTCTGGGTAATGCTCTAAGAATACTGACTAATCTATGGGTTACGATCTAAGGACACTGACGTCTCTCTGGGTTATGCTCTAAGGCCACTGATGTCTCTCTGTGTTACGCTCTAAGGCCATGATGACTCTCTGGGTTACGCTCTAAGGACACTGACATCTCTCCGTGTTGCGCTGTAAGCACACTGATAAATCTCGGGGTTACGCTCTAAGGCCATGACAAATTTCTGGGTTACGCTCTCAGGATACTGACCTCTCTCTGTCTTACACACGAAGGACACTGACGTCTCTCTGGGTTACACTCTAAGGACACTGAGGTCTCTCTGGGTTACTCTCTGATGAATCTCTGAGTCATTCTTTAAGGACATTGATGACTCTCTGTTCACCTGCTAAGGGCATTGATGATACTCTTGGTTACGCTCCGGGCTCCGGGCTATTCTCTAAGGACGTTGATGAATCTCCGGATTACCCTCTAAGGACATTGACAAACCTCTGAGGTACGCTCTAAGGACACTGGCAAATCTCTGGGTTACGCACTAAAGACAATTGATGAATCTCCGGATCACTCTCTCAGGACTTTGAGGACTCTCTGGTTTACGCTCGAAGGACAATGACGTCTCGCTGGGTTACGCTCTAAGGAAATTGATGACTCTCTGGGATACGATCGAAGGACACTGACTAAAATCTGGGTTATGCTCGAAAGACACATGTCTCTTTGGGTTACGCACTAAGGACACTGACTAATCGCTGGGTTACGATCTATGGACACTGATGTCTCTCTGGGTTACGCTCTAAGGACACTGATGTCTCTGTGAGTTACACTCTAAGGACTCTGACGTCTGTCTGGGTTATGATCTAAGGACACTGACGATTCTCTGGGTTATGCTGTAAGGACACTGATGACTCTCTGGGTTACACTCTAAGGAATTTGATGAATCTCTGGGATATGATCGAAAGACACTGATGAAAATCTGGTTTACGCTCCACGGACATGGACGTCTCTCTGGGTTACGATCTAAGGACACTGACGCCTCTCTGGCTTATGCAACATGCACACCGACTACTCTCTGGGTTACGCTCAGAGGACACTGACAACTCTCTGGATTACCCTCTAAGGACACTGACGTCACTGTGGGTTACGCTCTAAGGACACTGACTAATCTCTCAGTTATGCTCTAAGGATAGTGACTAATCTCTGGGTTACGATCTATGGGCACTGACGTCTCTGTGGGTTACGCTCTAAGGACTCTGACGTCTGTCTGGGTTACGATCTAAGGACACTGATGACTCTCTGGGTTATGCTCTAAGGCCACTGATGTCTCTCTCTGTTACGCTCTAAGGACATTGAAGACTCTCTGGGTTATGCTGTTTAGACACTGATGTCTCATTGGGTAATGCTCTGAGGACACCGACTAATCTCTGGGTTTCGCTCTAAGGAAATTGATGAATCTCTGGGATACGATCGAAGGACACTGACGAAAATCTGGGTTACGCTCGAAAGACACTGATGTCTCTCTGGGTTACGCACTAAGGGCATGTATTATCTCTGGGTTACGATCTATGGACACTGACGTCTCTCTGGGTTATGCTCTAAGGACACTGAGGAATCTCTGGGTGAAGTTCTAAGGACACCTATGACTCTCTGATTTACACTTTAAGGAAACTGATGCCTCCCTGGTTTACGTTCAAAGGACAATGACGAATATCTGGGTTACAATCTAAGGACACTGATGCCTCTCTGGCTTATGCTACATGGACACGGACGACTCTCTGGGTTACACTCAAAGGACACAGACGTCTCTCTGGGTTAAGATCTAAGGACACCTACGACTCTCTGGGTTACTCTTTAAGGAAACTGAACACTCTCTGGGTTATGCTCTAAGGACACTGTCGTCTCTCCAGGTTATGCTCTAAGGACACTGTCAAATATCCGGGTTAAACTCTAAGGACACTGATGACTCTCTGTGTTATGCTCTAAGGAAATTGATGAATCTCTGGGATATGATCGAATGACACTGATGAAAATCTGGCTTGCGCTCCACGGACATGGACGTCTCTTTGGGTTATGCTGTAAGGACACTGACTAATCTCTGGGTTACGAACTATGGACACTGATGTCTCTGTGTGTTACGTTCTAAGGTCACTGATGACTCTCTGGGTTAAGCTCTAAGAACACTCACGTCTCCCTTGGTTACGTTCTCAGGACACTGACGAGTCTCTGGGTTACCCTCTAAGAACATTGACGACTTCTGGGTTACGCTAAAGACATTGATGAGTGTCTGGGATAAGATCAAAGGACCGTGCCGTCTCTCTGGTTTACGCTCTAATGACATTGACGAATCTCTGGGTTACGCTCAAAGGACAGTGACATCTCTCCGGTTTAGGCTCTAAGAACACTGACATTTCTGCGGGTTACGCTTTAAGGATATTGATGGCTCTCTGGGTTACGCTCTAAGGACACTGACTAATCTCTGGGTTACTAACTATGGACACTGACATCTCTGTGTGTTATGCTCTAAGGACACATTTCTCTCTGGGTTACGCTCTAAAGACATTCACGAATCTCTGGGTTACCCTCAAAGGACATTGATGAATCTCTGGGTTACACACTCAGGATGCTGATGAATCTCTGGATTACACTGTAACAACACTGATGTTTCTCTGGGTTACGCTCTGAGGCCATTGACGAATCTCTGGATTACACTCTAAGAACACTGACGACTCTTCGGGTTTCGCTGTAAGGACACTGGCGTCTCTCTGGGTTACGCTCTAAGGACATTGACGAATCTCTGAGTTATGTTCTAAGGACATTGACGAATCTCTGGGTTACGCTGTAAGGACACTGACGACTCTCCATGTTATGCTATAAGGACACTGACGAATCTCTGGGTTACGTTCTAATGTCACTGTCAACTCTCTGGGTTATGTTCTAAGGGCACTTACGAATCTCTAGGCTACATTCTAAGGACACTGATGAATTTCTGGGTATCGTTCTATGGACACTGACGTCTCTGTGGGTTACACTCAGAGGGCACTGACTAACCTCAGGTTTACGCTCTAAGGATAATGATGTCTCTCTGGGTTACACTCTAAGGACATTGACAACACTCTGGGTTATGTGCTAAGGACAGTGACGACTCTCTGGGTTACGCTCTAAGGATTTTGACGAATCTCTGCGTTACGTTCTATGGACACTCACGTATCCCCTGGTTACACTGGAAGAACAAAGACGAATCTCTGGGTTACACTCTAAGGACACTGATGTCTCTCTGGGTGACGCTCTAAGGACATTGACGTATCTCTGGGTTATGCTGGAAGAACACTGATGAATCTCTGGGTTGCGCTCTAATGACAATGCCAACTCTCTGCGTTGTGCTCTAAAGACACTAACGACTCTCTGGGTAACATGCTAAGGACATTGATGGCTCTCCGGGTCACGCTCTAAGGACATAGACAGACTATCTGGGTTACAATCTAAGGACATTGACTTCTCTTAGGGTAACGCTCTAAGGACATTAACGAATCTCTGGGTTAAGCTCTAAGGACACTGACGAATCTCTGGGTTTCACTACAAGAACACTGACGACTCTCTTGGGTACGCTTATAGGTCATTGACGAATCTCTGGGTTATGCTGTAAGGACATTGATGACTCTCTAGGTTAAGCTCGAAGGAAACTGACATCTCAATAGGTTATGGTCTAAGGACATTGACGAATCTCTGGTTTCTGCTCTAAAGACATTGACTACACTCTGGGTAAAACTCAAAGGACACTGACGTCTCTCCGGGTTACGCTGGAAGAACAAAGTCAAATCTCTGGGTTACGCTCTAAGGACAATGATGAATCTCTGGGTTACACTTTAAGGACACTGACGAATCTCTGGGTTACGATCAATGGACACTGACGTCTCTCTGGGTTACGCTCTAAGGACACTGACGTCTCTCAGAGTTAAGCTCTAAAGACACTGCGATTCTCTGGGTTATGCTCTAAGGACACTGACGAATCTCTGGGTTACGATCAATGGACACTGACGTCTCTCTGGGTTACGCTCTAAGGACACTGACGTCTCTCAGAGTTAAGCTCTAAAGACACTGCGATTCTCTGGGTTATGCTCTAAGGACATTGACGACTCTCGGGGTTGCGATCTAAGGACACTGACGTCTCTCCGGGTTACGCTCGAAGGATATTGACGAGTTTCTTGGTTAAGCTTTAAGGACATTGACAAATCTCTCATTATGCTTGAAGGACATTGACGTCTCTCCGGGTTACGCTCTAAGGATTTTGACAAATCTCTGGGTTACGCTCGAAGGACACTGACGTAACCCTGGGTTACGCTTTAAGGACATTGACGATTCTCTGGGTTATGCTACATGTACACGGACGACTCTCTGGGTTACAATCGAAGGACACTGACAAATATCCAGGTTAAACTCTAAGGACACTGACGTCTCTCTAGGTTACGCTCCAAGGAAATTTATGTATCTCTGGGATATGATCGAATGACACTGATGAAAATCTGGCTTACGCTCCACGGACACGGACGTCTCTTTGGGTTACGCTCTAAGGACACTGACTAATGTCTGGGTTATGATCTATGGACACTGACGTCTCTCTGTGTTATGCTCCAAGGACACTGACGTCTCTCAGGATAATGCTCTAAGGACACAGACGACTCTCAGGGTTAGGCTCGAAGAATACTGATGACTCTTGGGGTTATAGTCAAAGGACACTGACGTCCCTCTGGTTAACGCTCTAAAGATACTGACGACCCTTTGGGTTACGTGCTAAGGACACTGATGACTCCCTGGGATATGCTCAAAGTACACTGACGAATCTCTGGGTTATGCTGGAAGGACACTGATGAATCTCTGTGTTAAGCTCTAACGAGATTGATGAATTTCTGTGTTACACTCTAAGGACACTGACGAATCTCTGGGTTATGCTCTAAGGACACTGACGAATCTCTGGGTTTCGCGACAAGAACACTGATGTATCTCTTGGTTACGCTTATAGGACATTGACATCTCACTGGGTTTCGCTCTAATGACATTGATGAATCTCTGGGTTATGCTCTAAGGACTTTGACGAATCTCTGGGATATGTTCTAATGACATTGACGAATCTCTGTGTTAAGCTCTAATGACATTGACGACTCTCTGGGTTATGCTCTAGGGACACAGAAGTCACTCTGGGTTACGCTCGAAGGACATTGATGAATCTCCGGGTTACGTTCTAAGGACACTGATGACTCACTGGGTAACGTTCGAAGGACATTCACTGCTCTCAGATTAAAGCTCTAAGGATACCGACGTCTCTCTGGGTTGCGCTCTAAGTACATTGATGATTTGCTAATTTATTCTCTAAGGTCACTGACAAATCTCTGTGTTACCCTCTAAGTACATTGACGATTTGCTGGTTTAACCTCTAAGGTCACTGACGTCTCTCAGAGTTAAGCTCTAAGGATGTTGATGTCTCCCTAGCTAAAGCTCTAAGGAAAATGATGATTCTCCGGGTTATGCTCTAAGGACAATGACGACTTTCTGGAATATGCTCTAATGACACTGACGACTCTCTGGGTAACGTCCCAAGTACATTGACGGCTCTCCGGGTTATGCTCTAAGGACATTGGCGAATCTCTGATTTATGTTCTAAGCATATTGATGAATCTCTGTGTTACGTCCTAAGGACACTGACGAATCTCTGGGTTACGTTCTAAGGACACTGACGCCTCTCCAGTTTACAGTCTAAGAACATTGACGAATATCTGGGATATGTTCTAAGGACATTGATGAATCCCTGTGTTACACCCTAAGGACACTGACGAATCTCTGGGTTATTTTCTAAGGACACTGACACCTCTCCAGTTTACAGTCTAAGAACATTGACGAATATCTGGGATATGTTCTAATGACATTGGCGAATCTCTGTGTTACGCTCTAAGGACATTGACGAATCTCTGAGTTATGTTCTAAGGACATTGATGAATCTCTGTGTTATGCCCTAAGGACACTGACAAATCTCTGGGTTACGTTCTAAGGACACTGACGCCTCTCCAGTTTACACTCTAAGAACATTGACGAATATCTGGGATATGTTCTAATGATATTGACGACTCTATGGGTTACGCTGTAAGGACACTGACGCCTATCCGGGTTACGCTCTAAGGACATTAACGAATCACTGGGTTACGCTCTAAGGACACAGACGAATCCCTAGGTTACACAGTAAGGACACTAACGACTCTGTTGGTTAAGCTCGAAGGAAACTGACGTCTCTCCAGTTTATGGTCTAAGGACACTGACAAATTTCTGGGTTATGCTCTAAGGACACGGACGAATCTCTGTTTACGCTCTAATGACACTGACATATCTCTGGTTTATGCTCTAAGGACACTGGCGTCTCTCTGTGTTACACTCTAAGGATGCAGGTGCCTCTCTGGGTAACGCTCTAAGGATACTGACAACTCCCTGGGTTACGTTCTAATGACACTGAGGACTCCCTGGGTTACGCCCAAAGGACACTGACGTCACTCAGAGTTATGCTCTAAGGAAACTGACGTCTCTCTGGGTTAAGCTCTAAGGTCACTGATGAATCCCCGGGTTATGCTGGAAGAACACTGACAATTCTCTGGGTTACGCACTAAGGTCATTGACGAATCTCTGGGTTACGCTCTAAGGACATTAATGAATCTATGGGTTAAGCTCTAAGGACACTGACGAATCTCTGGGTTTCGCTACAAGAACACTGATGACTCTCTTGGTTATGCTTATAGGACATTGACGAATCTCTGGTTTATGCTCTAAGGACATTGACGACTCTCGGGGTTACGCTCTAAGGACACTGACGAATCTGTGGGTTAAGCTCTAAGGACACTGACGAAACTCTGGGTTACGTTCTAAGGACACTGACGCCTCTCCAGTTTACAGTCTAAGGACATTGATGAATCTCTGGGATATGTTCTAAGGACACTGACGAATCTCTGTGTTAAGCTCTAATGACATTGACGACTCTCTGGGTTATGCTGGAAGGACATTGGTGAATCTCCGGCTTACGCTCTAAGGACACTGACGTCTCTCTGGGTTATGATCTATGGACATTGACGTCTCTCTGGGTTACGCTCTAAGGACAGTGATGTCTCTCTGGGTCACGCTCTAAGGATACTGACGTATTTCAGGGTTAAGGTGTAAGGACGTTGACGACTCTCGGGGTTGCGATCTAAGGACACTGACGTCTCTCCGGGTTACGGTTGAAGGATATTGGCGAATTTCTTGGTTAAGCTTTAAGGACATTGACAAATCTCTCATTACGCTCGAAGGACACTGACGTATCCCCGGGTTACGCTTTAAGGACATTGACAATTCTCTGGGTTATGCTCTTATGACATTAACAAATCACTTGGTTATGCTCTACGTACATTGACGAAGATCTGGGTAACACTCAACACTGACGTCTCTCTGTGTTATGCCCTAAGGACACTGACGTCTCTCAGGGTAACGTTCTAAGGACATGGACGACTCTCAGTGTTAGGCTCTAAGGAAACTGACGACTCTTGGGGTTACACTCTAAGGACACTGATGTCCCTCTGGGTAATGCTCTAAAGATACTGACGACCATCTGGGTTATGTGCTAAGGACACTGATGACTCCCTGGGTTACGCTCAAAGTACACTGACGAATCTCTGGGTTATGCTGGAAGGACACTGACGACTCTTGGGGTTACGCTCGAAGGACAATGACGAATCTCTGGGTTATGTTCTAAGGACACTGATGACTCTCTGGATTATGCTCTAAGGATATTGACGAATCCCTGGGATTCGCTACAAGAACACTGACGCATCTCTTGGTTATGCTTATAGGACATTGACATCTCTCTGGTTTTCGCTCTAATGACATTGATGAATCTCTGGGTTATGCTCTAAGGACACTGACGAATCATTGAGTTATGTTCTAAGGACATTGATGAATCTCTGGGTTACGCCCTAAAGACACTGACGAATCTCTGGGTTACATTCTAAGGACACTGATGCATCTCCAGTTTACGGTCTAAGGACATTGACGAATCTCTGGGATAAGCTCTAATGACATTGACAACTCTCTGGGTTACACTCTAGGGACACAGACGTCACTCTGGGTTACGCTCGAAGGACATTGATGAATCTCCGGGTTATGTTCTAAGGACACTGATGACTCGCTGGGTAACATTCTAAGGACATTCACTGCTCTCAGATTAAAGCTCTAAGGATACCGACGTCTCTCTGGGTTGCGCTCTAAGTACATTGATGATTCGCTAGTTTGTTCTCTAAGGTCACTGACGTCTCTCAGAATTAAGCTCTAATGATGTTGATGTCTCCCTGGCTAAAGCTCTAAGGAAAATGATGATTCTCCGGGTTATGCTGTAAGGACAATGACGACTTTCTGGGTTATCCTCTAAGGACAATGACGACTTTCTGGGTTATCCTCTGAGGACACTGACATCACACTGGGTCACGCTCGAAGGACATTGATGAATCTCCGGGTTATGTTCTAAGGACACTGATGAGTCGCTGGGTAATGTTCTAAGGACATTCACTGCTCTCAGATTAAAGCTCTAAGGATATTGACGTCTCTCTAGGTTACGCTCTAAGTGCATTGACGATTCATTGGTTTATTCTCTAAGGACACTGACAAATCTCCGTGTTACCCTCTAAGGACGCTGACGCCTTTCTAGGTTACGCCCTAAGGACACTGACGAACATCCGCTTTACTCTCTAAGGACGCTGACGCCTTTCTGGGTTACATCCTAAGGATATTGACGAATCTCTCTGTTACGCTCTAAGAAAACTGATGTCTCCCCAGGTTGTGCTGGAAAAACAAAGGCGAATCTCTGGGTTACACTCTAAGGACACTGACGTCTCTCTGAGTTACACTCTAAGGATAATGACGTCCCTCTGGGTTACGCTCTAATGACCCTGACGTCTCTCCGGGTTACGCTCTAAGGACGTTGACGATTTGCTGGTTTAACCTCTAAGGACGCTGACATCTCTCGGAGTTAAGATCTACGGCCATTAATGTCTCTCCAGGTTACGCTCTAAGGACATTAACGAATCACTGGGTTACGCTCTAAGGACACAGACGAATCCCTAGGTTACACAGTAAGGACACTAACGACTCTGTTGGTTAAGCTCGAAGGAAACTGACGTCTCTCCAGTTTATGATCTAAGGACACTGACAAATTTCTGGGTTATGCTCTAAGGACACGGACGAATCTCTGCTTACACTCTAACGACATTGACGTATCTCTGGTTTATGCTCTAAGGACACTGGCGTCTCTCTGTGTTACACTCTAAGGACGCTGACGCCTCTCTGGGTAATGCTCTAAGGATACTGACAACTCTCTGGGTTACGTTCTAATGACACTGAGGACTCCCTGGGTTACGCCCAAAGGACACTGACGTCACCCAGAGTTATGCTCTAAGGAAACTGACGTATCTCTGGGTTAAGCTCTAAGGTCACTGATGAATCCCCGGGTTATGCTGGAAGGACATTGACAATTCTCTGGGTTACGCACTAAGGTCATTGACGAATCTCTGGGTTACGCTCTAAGGACATTGATGAATCTGTGGGTTACGCTCTAAGGACACTGACGAATCTCTGGGTTTCGCTACAAAGAACACTGACGACTCTCTTGGTTATGCTTATAGGACATTGATGAATCTCTGGGTTATGCTCTAAGGACATTGACGCCTCTTGGGGTTATGCTCTAAGGACACTGACGATTCTGTGGGTTAAGCTCTAAGGACACTGACAAAACTCTGGGTTACGTTCTAAGGACACTGACGCCTCTCCAGTTTACAGTCTAAGGACATTGACGAATCTCTGGGTAAAGCTCTAAAAACACTGACTTCTCTCAGGATTATGCTCTAAGGACACGGACGACTCTCAGGTTTAGGCTTGAAGGAAACTGATGACTCTTGGGGTTACACTCTAAGGACACTGGCGAATATCCAGGATACGCGCTAAGGAAATGAACGAATCTCTGGGTTACGCTCGAAGGACACAGACGAATCCCTAGGTTACACAGTAAGGACACTAACGACTCTGTTGGTTAAGCTCGAAGGAAACTGACGTCTCTCCACTTTATGGTCTAAGGACACTGACAAATTTCTGGGTTACGATCTAAGGACACGGCCGACTCTCTGGTTTAACCTCAAACAATGCTGATGACTTTCTGGGTTATGATCTAATAACATCGATGACTCTCAGGGTTACGCTCTAAGGATATTTCCAAATCTCTGGGTTACAATCTAAGGACACTGTCAACTCTCTGGGTTAAGCTGTAAGGACACTGACCAATCTCTGAGTTCTCGACGACTCTGTTGATTGCGCTCATAGGACATTGACAAATCTCTGGATTACGCTCTAAGGACACTGACAACTGTACAGGTTCTGATCTAAGGACACTGACGAGTTTCTTGTTTACGCTCTAATGACAGTGACGACTCTCTGGGTTAAGCTCTAAGGACACTGATGTCTCTCTGGGTTACGCTCGATGGACACTGACGACTCTCTGAGTTACGCTCTAAGGACACTGACGAATCTCTGGGTTTTGCTCTAAGGACACTGATGTCTCTCTGTGTTATGCTCTAAGGATATTGACGACTCTCTGTGTTACGCTCTAAGGACACTGACGTCTGTACAGGTTACGGTCTAAGGACGCTGACGAGTTTCTCGTTTATGCTCTAATGACACTGACGACACTCTGGGTTAAGCTCTAAGGACACTGATGTCTCTCTGGGTTACGCTCGATGGACACTGACGACTCTCTGATTTATGCTCTAAGGACACTGACGTCTCTCCAGGTTATAGTCTAAGGACACTGGCGATTTTCTGGGTTTTGCTCTAAGGACACTGATGTCTCTGTGTTACGCTCTAAGGATATTGACAAATCTCTGTGTTACGATCTAAGGACACTGGCGAATCTCTCGGTTACACTTTAAAGACACTGACGTCCCTCTGGGTTATGCTCTAAGGATACTGACGTCCCTCTGGGTTACACTCTAAGGACACTGACAACTCTCTGGGTTATGCTCTAAGGACATTGACGACTCTCTGGGTTATGCTCTAAGGACACTGACAAATCTCTCAGTTAGGCTTTAAAAACATTGACATATCTCTGGGTTATGTTCTAAGGACACTGACGAACGTCTCGGTTAGGCTGTAAGAATATTGACATTTCTCTGGGTTACGCTCTAAGGACACTGACGTCTCTCTGCGTTATGATCTAAGGATATTGACGAATCTCTGGATTACAGTCTAAGGACACAAACGAATCTCGGGTTACGCTTTAAGGACACTGAGGAATTTCTTGGTTATGCTGTAAGATCACTGACACATCTCTGGGTTACACTCTACGGACATTGACAAATCTCTGGGTTACGCTCTAAGGACACTGAGAAACCTCTGGGTTACGCTCTAAGGACACTGTCGTCTCTCAGGGATACGCTCTATGGACACTGACAAATCTCTGGTTTACGCTATAAGGACATTGAAAAATATCTGGGTTACACTCTAAGGACACGGACAACTCTCTTGGTTGAGCTCTAAGAACACTCACATCTCCCTGTGTTTCACTCTAAGGACACTGATGAAGCTCTGGGTTACGATCTAAGTACACTGACATCTCTCTGGTTTGCGCTCTAAGGACATTGGCGTCTCTCTGGGATACGCTCTAAGGAAACTGATGACTCTCTGGGTAACATTCAAAGGACATTAACGGCTCTCCGGTTTATGCTCTAAGGACACTGACGGCGCTCTGGTTTATGTTCTAAGGACACTGATGAATCTCTGCATTACGTTCTAAGGATACTGATGTCTCTCTGGGTTAAGCTCCAAGGACATTGATGAACCTCTGCGTTATGCTCTAAGGACAGTGATGACTCTCTGGGATTCGCTCCAAGGACACTGACGAATCTCTGTGTTAAGCTTTAAGGACGCTGATGACTCTCTGGGTTATTCTCTAAGGACACTGACGAATGTCTGGCTTACACTATAAGGGCAATGACGAATCTCTGTGTTATGCTCTGAGGGCAATTACATCTCTTCGGGCTATGCTATAAGACACTGACGTCTCTCCAGGTTACTCTGGAAGAACTCTGACGAATCTCTGGGTTTCACTCTATGGACACTGACGACTTTCCGGGTTACGTTTAAAGGACATTAACGTATCTCTGGGTTACGCTCTAAAGGCACTGACGACTCTCTGGGTTACGCTGTAAGGATATTGACAACTCTCTGGGTTACAGTCCAAGGACACTGATGAATCTCTCGATTACGCTCTAAAAACGCTGACGAATCTCTGGGTTACATTCTAAGGACACTGACGAATCTCTGGGTTATGCTCTGAGGACGCTAAGGTCTCTCCGGGTTACACTATAAGGCCACTGACGAATCTCTGGTTTATGCAATAAGGGCGTTGACGTCTCTCTAGCTTACGCTCTAAGGACACTAAAGTCTCCCTGAGTTAAGCTCTAAGGAAACTCATGAATCTACGGGTTATGCTCTACGGACACTGACGAAATTGTGGGTTATGTTGTAATGACATTGACGAATCTCTATGGGCTACATTCTAAGGACACTGACGACACTCTGGGCATTGAACTAAGGTCATTGACGGCTCTCGGGTTACGATCTAAGGGCACTGACAACTCTCTGTGTTAAGCTCTAAGGATACTGATGTCTCTCTGGGTTACGCTCTAAGGACACTGACGTCTTTCCGGGTTACGCTTTAAGAACATTAATGTATCTCTGTGTTACGCTGTAAGGACACTGATGGATCTCAGGGGTTACGCTCTAAAGGCATTGACGACTCTCTGGGTTATGCTCTAAAGATATTAACGAATCTCTAGGTTACGCTATAAGGACACTGAAGAATCTCTGGGGTATACTCTGAGGGCAATTACTTCACTTCGGGTTACGAACTAAGGACAAAGCCGACTCTTTCGGTTACGCTATAAAGACACTGTTGTCCCTCAGGATTACGCTCTACGGACATTGACGAATTTCTGGGTTACGGTCTCAGGATGCTAACGAATGTCTGGTAACACTCTAATGACACTGACATCTCTGGTTTGTACTCTAAGGACACTTGCGTCTCTCTAGGATACGCTCTAGTGACACTGACGAAGCTCTCTGTAAAGCTTTAAGAACACAGACGAATCTCTGGGTTACGATCTAAGGAAACTGACACCTCTCTGGGTTGTGCTTTCAGGAGACCTTAGAGGGTTCCCCTCTAAAGGCAATTACGACACTTCGGTCTACGCTATAAGGACACTGACCTCTCTCCAGGTTAGGCTAGAGGAACTCAGACGAATGTCTGGGTTAAGCTCTAAGGACATTGACGTCTCTCTGGGTTTCACTCTAAGGACACTGACGAACCTCTGGGTTATACTCTAAGGACACAGATGAATCTCTGCGTTATGCTCTAAAGACACTGACGAATCTCTGGGTTAAGCTCTAAGCGCACTTAAGTCTCTCCAGGCTACACTATAAGGTCACTGATGCATCCCTGGGCATAGAATTAAGGTCATTGAAGGCTCTCCAGGTTATGCTCCGAGGGCACTGACGACAGTCTGTGTTACGCTGTAAGGACACTGACGTCTTTCCGGGTTACGCTTTAAGGACATTGACATATCTCTGGGTTACGCTGTAAGGACTCTGATGACTCTCTGGGCATAGAATTAAGGTCATTGAAGGCTCTCCAGGTTACGCTCTAAGGGCACTGACAACTGTCTGTGTTACGCTGTAAGGACACTGACGTCTTTCCGGGTTACGCTTTAAGGACATTGACGTATCTCTGGGTTATGTCCTAAGGACACAGATGAATCTCTGGGTTATGCTGTAAGGACACTGACGAATCTCTGGGTTATGCTCTAAGGAAACTAAGGTCTCTCCGGGTCATGCTGTAAGGACACAGATGAATCTCTGGGTTACGCTCCAAGGACACTGTCGAATCACTGGGTTACCCTCTAAGCGCACTTAAGTATCTCCAGTCTACACTATAAGGTCACTGGCGAATCTCTGGGTTATGCTATAAGGACACTGACGAAACTCTGGGTTACATTCTAAGGACACTGACGACTCTCTGGGCATCGAACTAAGGTCATTGACGACTCTCCGGGTTACATTCTAAGGACACTGACTTCTCTCTATGTTAAGTTCTACGAACACTCACGTCTCCCTGGGTTACGCTCAAAGGACCCTGACGTGTATCCAGTTCACGGTCTATGGACACTGACGACTTAATTGGTCACGCTGTAAGGACACTGACAAAACTCTGGGTTACGCTCTAAGGACACTGACGAATTTCTGGGTTATGCTCTAAGGACACTGATGAATTTCTGGGTTATGTTCTAAGGACACTGATGAATTTCTGGGTTACGCTCTAAGGACACTGATGTCTCTATTATTTAAGCTCTAAGGACACTAACGACTCTCTGGGTTATTTTCTAATGACACTGATGAATGTCTATTTTACGCTCGAATGTCACTGATGACTCTCTGGCTTACGCTTTAAGGACACTGATGACTCTCTGGATTATTCTCTAAGGGCACTGACGAATGTCTGTGTTATGCTCTAAGGACACTGACGACTCTCCGGGTTACGCTCTAAGGATATTGACGAATCTCTGGCTTACTCTATAAGGACACGGACGAATCTCTGGGTTACGCTCTAAGATCATTCACGCCTCTCTGGGTTACCCTCTATGGACACTGACGACTGTCTGGGGTACGCTCTAAGGGCAGATACGTACCTTCAGGTTACGCTATAAGGACACTGACGTCTCCCCAGGTTACGCTGAAAGAACTCTGACGAATCTCTCGGTTTCATTCTCTGGACACTGACGACTCTATAGTTTACGCTCCAAGGACACTGACGACTCTCTGGGTTACGCTCTAAGGATATTGACGAATCTCTGGGTTATTCTCTAAGGACACTGACGAATGTCTGTGTTACGCTATAAGGACACTGAGGACACTCTGGGTTACGCTCTAAGGACACTGACGCCTCTCTGGGTTACGCTCTAAGGATATTGATGAATCTCTGGGTTATGCTCTAAGGACACTGACTTCTTTCCGGGTTACGCCTTACGGATACTGACAAATCTCTGGGTTACGCTCTAAGGACATTGACGAATCTCTGGGTTATGCTCTAAGGACAATAAGTTCTCTCTGGGTTATGCCCTAAGGACCCAGACGAATCTATGGGTTACCCTCTAATGCCACTGACGAATCTCTGGTTTATGCTATAAGGACATTGACGTCTCTCTGGGTTACACTCTAAGGACACTGAAGTCTCCCTGAGTTAAGCTCTAAGGAAACTCATGAATCTACGGGTTATGCTCTAAGGACACTGACGAAACTGTGGGTTATGCTGTAAGGACATTGACAAATCTCTATGGGCTACATTCTAAGGACACTTACGACTCTCTGGGCATAGAACTAAGGTCATTGATGGCTCTCGGGTTACGATCTAAGGACACTGACAACTCTCTGTGTTAAGCTCTAAGGACACTGATGTCTCTCTGGGTTATGCTCTAAGGACACTTACGAATTTCTGGGTTACGCTCTTAGAACACTGACGTCTCTCATGGTTATTCTCTAAGGACACTGACGAATGTCTGTGTTACCCTCTAAGGACACTGACGAATATCTGAGTTACGCTCTAAGGATATTGATGACTCTCTGGGTTCCGCTCTAAGGACACTGTCTTGCCTCAGGATTACGCTCTATGGACACTGACATATCTCTGGCTTTCACTCTAAGGAGACTGACAAATTTCTGGGTTACACTCTTAGGACGCTTACAAATCTCTGGTAAGACTCCAATGACACTGACATATCTCTGGTTTGTGCTCTAAGGACACTGGCGTCTCTCTAGGATATGCTCGAGTGACACTGACGAATCTTTCTGTTAAGTTCTAAGGACACCACCGAAGCTCTGGGTTATGCTCCAAGGACACTGAATAATTTCTTGATTACGCTCTAAGGAAGCTGACGATTCTCTGGGTTATGCTCTAAGGGCACTGACGAATCTCTAGGTTATGCTCTAAGGACACTAAGGTCTCTCTGGGGTACACTATAAGGCCACTGACGAATCTCTGGGGTTACGCTCTAAAGGCATTGACGACTCTCTGGGTTATGCTCTAAGGATATTGATGAATCTATATGTTACGCTACAAGGACACTGACAAATCTCTGGAGTATGCTCTAAGGGCAATTACGTCTCTTTGGGTTACGCACTAAGGACAAAGACGACTCTCTGGGTTACGCTCTAATGACACTGACCTCTCTCCAGGTTAGGCTGGAAGAACTCAGACGACTCTCTCAGTTACACTCTAAGGACAATGACGAATCACTGGGTTACATTCTAAGGACACTGACGAATCTCTGGGTTGTGCTCTAAGGAAACTAAGGTCTCTCCGGGTTATGCTCTAAGGACACAGATGAATCTCTGGGTTACGCTCTAAGGGACACTGATGAATCACTGGGTTACACACTAAGCGCACTTAAGTCTCTCCAGGCTACACTATAAGGTCACTGATGACTCTTTGGGTTATGCTATAAGGACATTGACGTCTCTCTAGGTTACACTCTAAGGACACTGAAGTCTCCCTTAGTTAAACTCTAAGGAAGCACATGAATATCCGGGTTATGCTCTAAGAACACTGATGAAACTCTGGGTTACGCTGTAAGGACATTGATGAATCTCTATGGGTTACATTCTAAGGACACTGACGACTCTCTTGGCATCGAAATAAGGTCATTGAAGGCTCTCCATGTTATGCTCTAAGGACACTGACCAAAGTCTGGGTTACGCTCTAAGGGCACTGACGACTCTCTGTGTTATGCTGTAAGGACACTGACGTCTTTCCGGGTTACTCTTTAAGGACATTGACGTATCTCTGAGTTACGCTCTCTAGACACTGACGTATCTCTGGTTTGTGCTCTACGTACACTGGCGTCTCTCTAGGATACGCTCTCTAGACACTGACGACTCTCTCTGTTAAGCTCTAAAGACACTGACGAATCTCTGGGTTACGCACTAAGGACACTGACGAATCTCTGGGTTGTGCTTTCAGGAGACTGGCCTCTCTCTAGTTTACCCTCTAAGGGCAATTACATCTCTTCGGGCTACGCTATAAGGACACTGACCTTTCTCCAGGTTAGGCTGGAAGAACTCAGACGAATCTCTCGGTTACGCTCTAAGGACGCTGACAAATCACTGGGTTACGTTCTAAGGACACTGACGAATCTCTAGGTTATGCTCTAAGGAAACTAAGGACTCTCTGGGTTATGCTCTAAGGGACACTGATGAATCACTGGGTTACCCTCTAAGCGCAATTAAGTCTCTCCAGGCTACACTATAAGGCCACTGACGAATCTCTGATTTATGCTATAAGGACATTGACGTCTCTCTGGATTAGCTCTAAGGACACTGAAGTCTCCCTGAGTTAAGCTCTAAGGAAACTCATGAATCTCCGGGTTATGCTCTAAGGACACTTACGAAACTCTGGGTTATGCAGAAAGGGCACTGACAACTCTCTCAGTTACGCTGTAAGGACACTGACGTCTTTCCGGGTTACGATTTAAGGACATTGACGTATCTCTGAGTTACGCTCTAAGGACATTGACAACTCTGTGTTACGTTCAAAGGACACTGACTAATCTCTAGGTTACGCTCTAAGGACACTGATGAATCTCTGGTTTACGGTCTTAAGATACTGATAACTCTCTGACTTATGCCTTACGGACACAGACAAATCTCTGGGTTACACTCTAATGACACTGACGTATCTCTGGTTTGCGCTCTAAAGACACTGGCATCTCTGTAGGATACGCTGTAATGACACGGACGAATCTCCGTGTTAAACTCTAAGGTCACTGACGAAGCTCTGGTTTACGGTCTAAAGGCGCTGACAACTCTCTGGATTACGCCTTACGGAAACTGACCAATCTCTGGTTCAGCTATAAGGACACTGACGTCTCTCTAGTATACGCTCTAAGGACACTGACGACTCTCATGCTTGTGTTCTCAGGAGGCTGGCATCTCTCTGGGTTACCCTCTCTGGGCAATTACGTCTCTTCGGGCTACGCTATAAGGACACTGACCTCTCTCCAGGTTAGGCTGGAGGAACTCAGACGAATCTCTGGTTAAGCTCTAAGGACACGGATGTCTCTCTGGATTTCCCTCTAAGGACACTGACGAATCTCTAGGTTACGCTCTAAGGACACTGACGTCTCTATGGATTATGCTCTAAGGACACTGATGACTCTCTGTGTTATGCTGTAAGGACACAAACGACTCTCTGGGTTACACTCTAAGGATATTTATGAATCCCTGAGTTACGCTATAAGGACACGGACGAATCTCTGGGTTCTGCTCTAAGGTCACTGACGACTCTCTGGGTTCCGCTCTAAGGTCACTGACGACTCTCTGGGTTACACTCTAAAGGCCCTGACGCCCTCTGGCTTATGCTCTAAGAACATTGACGAATTTCTGGGTTATGCTGTAAGGATGCTAACGAATCTCTAGTTACGCTCTAATGACACTGACATATCTCTAGTTTTCGCTCTAAGGACACTGGCATCTCTCTGGGATACGCTCTAAGGAAACTGATGAATCTCTGGGTTACGATCGAAAGACACTAACAAATTTCTGGTTACACTCTAATGACACTGACGTATCTCTAGTTTGTGCTCTAAGTACACTGGCGTCTCTCTAGGATACGCTCTAATGACACTGACGACTCTCTCTGTTAAGCTCTAAAGACACTGACGACTCTGTCTGTTAAGATCTAAGGACACTGACGACTCTCGGGATTGTGCTCTCAGGAGACTGGCCTCTCTATGGTTTACCCTCTAAGGGCAATTACGTCTCTTCGGGCTACGCTATAAGGACACTGACCTCTCTCCAGTTTAGTCTGGAAGAACTCAGACGAACCTCTGGGTTTCGCTCTAAGGACACTGACGACTCTGTCCGTTACACTCCAAGGACACTGAAGAATCTCTGGGTTATGCTCTAAGGACACAGATGAATCTCTGGGTTACCCTTTAAGCGCACTTAAGTCTCTCCGGGCTACACTATAAAGTCACAGACGAATCTCTGGGTTATGCTATAAGAACATTGACGTCTCTCTGCGTTACGCTGTAAGGACACTGAAGTCTCCCTGAGTTAAGCTCTAAGGAAACTCATGAATCTCCGCGTTATGCTCTAAGGACACTTAAGACTCTCTGGGTTACGCTGTAAGGACATTGACGAATCTCTATGGGTTACATTCTAAGGACACTGACGACTCTCTGGACATCGAACTAAGGTCATTGACGGCTCTCCGGGTTACGCTCTAAAGACACTGACAAATTTCTGGGTTACGCTCTAAAGACACCGATGTCTCTCTGGATAACGCTCTAAGGACACTGACGATTCTCTGGGTCATGCTCTAAGGACATTAACGACTCTCTGGGTTATTTCCTAAGGAAACTGACGAATGAATGTGTTACGCACTAAGGACACTGAGGACACTGGGTTACGCTCTGAGGACATTGACAACTCTCTGGATTATTCTCTAAGGACACTGACGACTGTCTGTGTTACGCTATAAGGACACTGACGACTCTCTGGGTTACACTCTAAGGACACTGACGACTCTCTGGGTTACGCTCTAAGGACACTGACGACTCTCTGTGTTACGCTCTAATGATATTGATGAATCTCTGGCTTACTCAATAAGGACACGGACGAATCACTTGGTTGCACTCTAAGGACATTGACATCTCTCCAGGTTACACTGGAAGAACTCTGACGAATCTCTGGGTTTCATTCTCTGGACACTGACGACTCTATAGTTTACGCCCCAAGGACATTGACGACTCTCTGGGTTATGCTCTAAGGATATTGACGAATCTCTGGCTTATGCTCTAAGGGCAATTACGTCTCTTGGGGCTATGCTATAAGGACACTGACGTCTTTCCGGGTTACGCTTTAAGGACACTGACAACTCTGTGGGTTATGCTCCAAGGACACTGACGACTCTCTGTGTTATGCTCTAAGGTCACTGACAAATCTCAGGTTTCCGCTCTAAGGTCACTGACGACTCTCTAGGTTACGCTCTAAAGGCTCTGATGACCCTCTGGCTTATGCTGTAAGGACATTGATGAATTTCTGGGTTACGCTCTAAGTACACTGGCATCTCTCTGGGATATGCTCTAAGAAACTGACGAATCTATGGGTTACGATCTAAAGACACTAACCAATTTCTGGTTACACTCTAATGACACTGACGTATCTCTGGTTTGTGCTCTAAGGACACTGACGACTCTCTGGGTTACGCTCTAAGTACACTGGCGTCTCTCTAGGATACGCTCTAACGACAATGATGACTCTCTCTGTTAAGCTCTAAGGACACTGATGAATCTCTGGGTTACGCTCTAAGGACACTAACGACTCTCTGGGTTATTTTCTAAGGAAACTGATGAATGTCTGTGTTACACACTAAGGACACTGAGGACACTCTTGGTTACGCTCTAAGAACACTGACGACTCTCTGTGTTACGCTCTAAGGACACTGATGACTCTCTGGGTCACGCTCTAATGATATTGATGAATCTCTGGCTTACTCATTAAGGACACGGACGAATCACTTGGTTACGCTCTAAGGACATTGACGTCTCTCCAGGTTACGTTGGAAGAACTCTGACGAATCTCTGGGTTTCATTCTCTGGACACTGACGACTCTATAGTTTACGCCCCAAGGACATTGACGACTCTCTGGGTTATGCTCTAAGGATATTGACAAATCTCTGGCTTACGCTCTAAGGGCAATTACGTCTCTTGGGGATACGCTATAAGGACACTGACGTTTTTCCGGGTTATGCTTTAAGGACACTGACGACTCTCTGGGTTATGCTCTAAGGATATTGATGAATCTCTGGGTTACGCTATAAGGACACTGACGAATCTCTGGGTTATGCTCTAAGGACACTGACTTCGCTATGGATTACGCTCTAAGGACATTGACGACTATCTGTATTACGCTCTAATGACACTGACGACTCTCTCGGTTATGCTATAAGGACACTATCGTCTCTGAGGGTTATGCCTTACGGACACTGACGAATTTCTGGGTTACGCTCTAAGGATGCTAACAAATCTCTGGTTACACTCTAAGGACACTGAAGTCTCCCTGAGTTAAGCTCTAAGGAAACTCATGAATCTCCGGGTTATGCTCGAGGGACATTTATGAAACTCTGGGTTACGCTGTAAGAACATTGACGAATCTCTATTGGTTACATTCTAAGGACACTGAAGACTCTCTGGGGCACGCTCTAAGGGCAAATACGTCTCTTTGGGCTATGCTATAAGGACACTGACCTCTCTCCAGGTTACACTTGAAGAACTCTGACAAATCTCTGGGTTTCATTCTATGGACACTGACGACTCTATAGTTTATGATCCAAGGACACTGACGACTCTCTGGGTAAGGATCTAATGATATTGACAAATCTCTGGGTTATGCTATAAGGACACTGATGAATCTCTGGCTTACACTCTAAGGGCAATTATGTCTCTTCGGGCTACGCTATAAGGACACTGACGTCTCTCCAGGTTACGCTGGAAGAACTCTAACAAATCTCTGGGTTTCACTCTCTGGACACTGACATCTCTCTGGGTTACGCTTTAAGGACACTGACAGCGTTCTGGATTATGCTCTAAGGATACTGACGACTCTCTGGGTTATGCTCTAATACACAATCGTCTCTGAGCGTTATGCCTTACGGACAATGACAAATCTCTGGGTTAGGCTCTAAGGATATTGATAATTTTCTTGGTTACGCTCTAAGGATGCTAACAAATCTCTGGTTATGCTCTGATGACACTGACATATCTCTAGTTTGTGCTCTAAGGACAATGGTGTCTCTCTGGGATACGCTCTAAGGACTCTGACCTATCTCTGGGTTATGATCTAAAGACAATAACGAATTTCTGGTTACACTCTAATGACACTGACAACTCTCTCAAGCTCTAAGGACACTGACGACTCTCTGGGTTAAGCTCTAAGGACACTGACGACTCTCTGTGTTACACTTTAAGGACACTGACGACTCTGTGTTACACTCTAAGGACACAGACGAATCTCTGGGTTGTGCTTTCAGGAGACTGGCCTCTCTCTGGTTTACCCTCTAAGGGCAATTACGTCTCTTCGGGCTACGCTATAAGGACACTGACCACTCTCCAGGTTAGACTGGAAGAACTCAGATGTATCTCTGGGTTACACCCTAAGGACACTGACAAATCTCTGGGTTATGCTCTAAGGACACCGATGAATCTCTGGGTTATGCTCTAAGGACACTGACGAATCACTGGCTTAGCCTCTAAGCACATTTAAGTCTCTCCAGGCTACACTATAAGGTCACTGACGTCTCTCTGGGTTACACTCTAAGGACACTGAAGTCTCCCTGAGTTAAACTCTAAGGCAACTCATGAATCTCCGGGTTATGCTCTAAGGACACTGACGAAACTCTGGGTCACGCTGTAAGGACATTGACGAATCTCTATGGGTTACATTCTAATGACCCTGATGTCGATCCAGTTTATGCTCTAAGGACACTGACGACTCTCTGGGTTATGCTCTAAGGACAATAAGGTCTCTCCGGGTTATGCCCTATGGACACAAAGGAATCTCTGGGTAACCCTATAAGGCCACTGACGAATCTCTGGTTTATGCTATAAGGACATTGACGTCTCTCTGTGTTACACTCTAAGGACACTGAAGACTCCCTGAGTTAAGCTCTATGAAAATCATGAATCTATGGGTTATGCTCTACAGACACTGATGAAACTGTGGGTTACTCTGTAAGGACATTGACGAATCTCTATGGGCTACATTCTAAGGACACTGACGATTCTCTGGGCATAGAACTAAGGTCATTGACGGCTCTCGGGTTACGATCTAAGGACACTGACAATTCTCTGTGTTAAGCTCTAAGGACACTGATGTCTTTCTGGGTTACGCTCTAAGGACACTGACGAATTTTTGGGTTACGCTCTAAGGACACTGACGAATTTCTGGGTTACGCTCTAAGGATATTGATGACTCTGGGTTCTGCTCTAAGGACACTGTCGTCCCTCAGGATCACGCTCTATGGACACTGATATATCTCTGGCTTACGCTCTAAGGAGACTGACGAATTTCTGGGTTACACTCTTAGGACGCTTATGAATCTCTGGGAAGACTATAATGACACTGACATATTTCTGGTTTGCGCTCTAACGATACTGTGTCTCTCTAGGATATGCTCTAGTGACACTGACGAATCTTTCTGTTAAGTTCTAAGGACACTGACGAATCTCTGGGTTACGCTCCAAGGACACTGACGAATCTCTGGGTTAGGCTGGAAGAACTCAGACGAATCTCTTGGTTACGCTCTAAGGATGCAGACAAATCACTGGGTTACATTCAAAAGATACTGACGAATCTCTAGGTTATGTTCTAAGGAAACTAAGGACTCTCCGGGTTATGATCTAAGGAACACTGAAAAATCACTGGGTTACCCTCTAAGCGCACTTAAGTCTCTCCAGGCTACACTATAAGGTCACTGACAAATCTCTGGGTTATGCCCTAAGGACATTGACGTCTCTCTGGGTTAGCTCTAAGGACACTGAAGCCTCCCTGAGTTAAGCTCTAAGGAAACTCATGAATCTCCGTGTTATGCTCTAAGGACGCTGACGAAAATCTAGGTTACGCTCTAAGGGCACTGACGACTCTCTGTTTTACGCTCTAAGGACACTGACGTCTTTCCGGGTTACGCTTTTAGGAAATTGACTTATCTCTGGGTTACGCTCTAAGGACACTGACGGATCTCTGGGTTACGCTCTAAGGACACTGACGAATCTCTGGTTTATGGTCTAAAGATACTGATAACTCTCTGGATTATGCCTTACAGACACTGACAAATCTCTGGGTTACACTCTAATGACACTGACGAATCTCCGTGTTAAACTCTAAGGTCACTGACGAAGCTCTGGTTTACATTCTAAAGGCAATGACAACTCTCTGGATTACTCCTTACGGAAACTGACGAATCTCAGGTTCAGCTATAAGGACACTGACGTCTCTCTAGGATACGCTATAAGGACACTGATGGCTCTCTGGGTTACGCTCTAAGGACATTGACGACTCTCTGTGTTAAGCTCTAAGGACAATGAAGACTCTCTGGGTTACGCTCTAAGGACACTGACGAATGTCTGTGTTATGCTCTAAGAACACTGAGTATTCTCTGGGTTACGCTCTAAGGACACTGACAAATTTCTGGGTTACGCTCTAAGGATATTGATGACTCTCTGGGTTCTGCTGTAAGGACACTGTCGTCCCTCAGGATTACCTCTACGGACACTGACATATCTCTGGCTTCCACTCTAAGGAGACTGACGAATTTCTGGGTTACACTCTTAGGACGCTTACGAATCTCTGGTAAGACTCTAATGACACTGGCATATCTCTGGTTTGCGCTCTAAGGACACTGGCGTCTCTCTAGGATACGCTCTAGTGATACTGACGAATCTTTCTGTTAAGTTCTAAGGACACTGATGAATCTCTGGGTTACCCTTTAAGCGCACTTAAGTCTCTCCGGGCTACACTATAAAGTCACAGACGAATCTCTGGGTTATGCTATAAGAACATTGACATCTCTCTGGGTTACCCTGTAAGGACACTGAAGTCTCCCTGAGTTAAGCTCTAAGGAAACTCATGAATCTCCGCGTTATGCTCTAAGGACACTGACGAAACTCTGGGTTACACTGTAAGGACATTGACGAATCTCTATGGGTTACACTCTAAGGACACTGGCGACTCTCTGGGCATCGAACTAAGGTCATTGACAGCTCTCTGGGTTAAGCTGTAAAGACACTGACGTCTCTCTGTGTTAAGCTCTAAGGATACTGACGTGTCTCTGGGTTACGCTCTAAGAACACTAACGAGTCTCCGGGTTATGCTCTAAGGACACTGACGACTCTCTGGGTTAAGCTCTAAGAACACTCACGTCTCTGTGGGTTATGCTCTAAGGACCCTGACGTCTATCCAGTTTAGGGTCTAAGGACACTGACGACTTTATTGGTCCTGCTGTAAGGACACTGATGAAACTCTGGGTTGCGCTCTAAGGACACTGACGACTCTCTGGGTTATACTCTAAGGACACTGACGACTCTCTGGGTTATTTTCTAAGGAAACTGACGAATGTCTGTGTTACACTCTAAGGACACTGACGACACTCTGGGTTATTCTCTAAGGATATTGATGAATATCTGGCTTACGCCATAAGGACACTGATGTCTCTCCAGGTTACACTGGAAGAACTCTGACGAATCTCTGGGTTTCATTCTCTGGACACTGACGACTCTATAGTTTACGCTCCAACGACACTGACGACTCTCTGTGTTACGCTCTAAGGTCACTGACGAATCTCTGGGTTCCACTCTAAGGTCACTGACGACTCTTAGGTTACACTCTAAAGGCCCTGACAACCCTCTGGCTTATGCTCTAAGGACATTGATGAATTTCTGGGTTACGCTTTAAGGATGCTAACGAATCTCTGGTTACACTCTAATGACACTGACATATCTCTAGTTTGCGCTGTAAAGACACTGGCATCTCTCTGGGATATGCTCTAAGGAAACTGACGAATCTCTGGGTTAAGATCGAAAGACACGAATGAATTTCTGGTTGCACACTAATGACATTGACGTATCTCTGGTTTGTGCTCTAAGTACACTGGCGTCTCTCTAGGACATGCTGTAATGACACTGACCACTCTCTCTGTTAAGCTCTAAGGATACTGACGATTCTCTGGGTTGTGCTTTCAGGAGGCTGGGCTCTCTCTGTGTTACCCTCTAAGGGCAATTACGTCTCTTCAGGCTATGCTATAAGGACATTGACCTCTCTCCAGGTTAGGCTGGAAGAACTCAGACGAATCTCTGGGTTTCACTCTAAGGACACTGACAAATCTCTGGGTTACGCTCTAAGGACACTGACGAATCTCTGGGTTATGCTCTAAGGAAACTAAGGTCTCTCCAGGTTATGCTCTAAGGACACAGATGAATCTCTGGGTTACGCTCTAAGGAAACTGACGAATCACTGGCTTACCCTCTAAGCGCACTTAAGTCTCTCCAGGCTACACTATAAGGTCATTGCCGAATCACTGGGTTATGCTATAAGGACATTGATGTCTCTCTGGGTTAGCTCTAAGGACACTGAAGTCTCCCTGAGTTAAGCTCTAAGGAAACTCATGAATCTCTGGGTTATGCTCTAAAGACACTTACGAAACGCTGGGTTACGCAGTAAGGACACTGACGAAACTCTGGTTTACGGTCTAAAGGTACTGATAACTCTCTGGATTATGTCTTACAGACACTGACGAATCTCTGGGTTACACTCTAATGACACTGACGTATCTCTGGTTTGCGCTCTAAGGACACTGGCATCTCTGTAGGATACGCTCTAATGACACTGACGAATCTCCGTATTAAACTCTAAGGTCACTG
The DNA here is from genome assembly GCF_017639515.1 of Carcharodon carcharias. Classification (NCBI taxonomy): domain Eukaryota; kingdom Metazoa; phylum Chordata; class Chondrichthyes; order Lamniformes; family Lamnidae; genus Carcharodon; species Carcharodon carcharias. Next base: position 30,529,823 of record NC_054497.1, on the reverse strand, counting down.
ACGAAGCTCTGGTTTACGGTCTAAAGGCACTGACAACTCTCTGGATTACGCCTTACTGAAACTGACGAATCTCTGGTTCAGCTATAAGGACACTGACATCTCTCTAGGATACGCTCTAAGGACACTGACGTCTCTCTAGGATACGCTCTAAGGACACTGACGGCTTTCTGGGTTAAGCTCTAAGGACACTGACGACTCTCTCTGTTAAGGTCTAAGGACACTGTTGAATCTCTGGGTTGTGCTTTCAGGAGACTGGCCTCTCTCTGGTTTACCCTCTAATGACAATTACAACTCTTCGGACTATGCTATAAGGACACTGACCTGTCTCCAGGTTAGGCTGGAAGAACTCAGACGAATATCAGGGTTTCACTTTAAGGACACTGACGAAATTCTCGGTTACGCTCCAAGGACACTGACGAATCTCTGGGTTACCCTCTAAGCGCACTTAAGTCTCTCCGGGCTACAGTATAAAGTCACAGACGAATCTCTGGATTATGCTATAAGAACATTGACGTCTCTCTGGGTTACCCTGTAAGGACACTGAAGTCTCCCTGAGTTAAGCTCTAAGGAAACTCATGAATCTCCGCGTTATGCTCTAAGGACACCGACGAAACTCTGGGTTACACTGTAAGGACATTGACGAATCTCTATGGGTTACACTCTAAGGACACTGGCGACTCTCTGGGCATCGAACTAAGGTCATTGACAGCTCCCTGGGTTACGCTGTAAAGACACTGATGTCTCTCTGTGTTAAGCTCTAAGGATACTGACGTGTCTCTGGGTTACGCTCTAAGAACACTAACGAGTCTCCGGGTTATGCTCTAAGGACACTGACGACTCTCTGGGTTAAGCTCTAAGAACACTCACGTCTCCGTGGGTTATGCTCTAAGGACCCTGACGTCTATCCAGTTTAGGGTCTAAGGGCACTGACGACTTTATTGGTCCCGCTGTAAGGACACTGACGAAACTCTGGGTTGCGCTCTAAAGACACTGAAGTCTCTATGGCTTACGCTCTAAGGACACTGACGACTCTCTGGGTCATACTCTAAGGACACTGACGACACTCTGGGTTATTCTCTAAGGATATTGATGAATCTCTGGCTTATGCTATAAGGTCACTGACGTCTCTCCAGGTTACACTGGAAGAACTCTGACGATTCTCTGGGTTTCATTCTCTGGACACTGACGACTCTATAGTTTACGCTCCAAGGACACTGACGACTCTCTGGGTTCCACTCTAAGGTCACTGACGACTCTTAGGTTACACTTTAAAGGCCCTGACGACTCTCTGGCTTATGCTCTAAGGACATTGACGAAATTCTGGGTTACTCTCTAAGGATGCTAACGAATCTCTGGTTACACTCTGATGACACTGACATATCTCTAGTTTGCACTCTAAGGACACTGGCATCTCTCTGGGATACGCTCTAAGGAAACTGACGAATCTCTGGGTTACGATCGAAAGACACGAACGAATTTCTGGTTGCGCACTAATGACATTGACGTATCTCTGGCTTGTGCTCTAAGTACACTGGGGTCTCTCTAGGATATGCTCTAATGACACTGACCAAGCTCTCTGTTAAGCTCTAAGGACACTGACGAATCTCTGGGTTACGCTCTAAGGACACTAACGACACTCTAGTTTGTGCTTTCAGGAGACTGGCCTCTCTCTGCATTACCCTCTAAGGGCAATTACGTCTCTTCAGGCTATGCTATAAGGACCTCTCTCCAGGTTAGGCTGGAAGAACTCAGATGAATCTCTGGGTTTCACTCTAAGGACACAGACAAATCTCTGGGTTACGATCTAAAGACACTAATGAATTTCTGGTTACACTTTAATGGAACTGACAACTCTCTCTGTTAAGCTATAAGGACACTGACGACTCTCTGGGTTGTGCTCTCAGGAGACTGGCCTCTCTCTGGTTTACCCTTTAAGTGCAATTACGTTTCTTCAGGCGACTCTATAAGGACACTGACCTCACTCCAGGTTAGACTTGAAGAACTCAGATGAATCTCTCGGTTACGCTATAAGAACATTGACATCTCCCTGGGTTATGCCCTAAGGATGCTGACGAGTCTCTGGGTTACACTCTAAGGACACTGACGAATCACTGGGTTACCCTCTAAGCGCACTTATTTCTCTCCAGGCTACAATATCAGTTCACTGACAAATCTCTGGGTTACACTCTAAGGACACTGAAGTCTCCCTGAATTAAGCTCTAAGGAAACTCATGAATCTCCGGGTTATGCTCTAAGGACACTTACGAAATTCTGGGTTAGGCTGTAAGAAAATTGGCAAATCTCTATGGGTTACATTCTAAGGACACTGTCGAATCTCTGGGTTACGCTCTAAGGACAATTACATCTCTTCGGGCTACGCTATGAGGGCACTGACGTCTCTCCAAGTTACACTTAAAGAACTCTGATGAATCTCTGCGCTTCATTCTCTGGACACTGACGACTCTATAGTTTATGATCCAAGTACACTGACGACTCTCTGGGTAACGCTTAAGGATATTGACGAATCTCCGGGTTACGCTCTAAGGACACTGACGACTCCCAGGGTGACACTCTAAGGACACTGACTTCTTTCTGGATTATGCTGTAAGGATACTAACGACTCTCTGGATTATGCTCTAAGGACAGAATCGTCTCTGAGGTTTATGCCTTACGGACACTGACAAATCTCTGTGTAAGGCTCTAAGGATGTTGATGAATTTCTGGATTACGCTCTAAGGATGCTAACGAATCTCTGGTTACGCTCTAATCACACTGACATATCTCTAGTTTGCGCTCTAAGGACACTGGTGTATCTCTGGGTTACGCTCTAAGGAAGCTGTTGAATCTCTGGCTTATGATCTAAAGACACTAACGAATTACTGGTTACACTCTAATGACACTGACGACTCTCTCTGTTAAGCTCTAAGGACACTGACGATTCTCTGAGGTACGATCTAAGGACACTGACGACTCTCCAATTGTGCTCTAAGGACACTGACGACTCTCTGTGTTATGCTGTAAGCTCACTGACGAATTTCTGGGAACCACTCTAAGGACACTGACATCACTCTCGGGTACGCTCTAAGGACACTGACTTCTCTCTAGGTTATGCTCTAAGGTCAATGACAACTCTCTAGGTTACGCTCTAAGGTCACAGATGAATCTCTGGGTTACGCTTTAAGGACACTGACGACTCTCTGTGTTACGCTCTAAGGACATTGACGAATTTCTGCATTACGCTCTAAGGATGCTAACAAATCTCTGGTTACGCTCTAATGACACTGACATATCTCTAGGTTGCCCTCTAAGGACACTGGCGTCTCTCTGGGATACGCTCTAATGACACTGACGAATCTCTGGGTTATGATTTAAAGACACTAATGAATTTCTGGTTAAACTTTAAGGACACTGACAATTCTCTCTGTTAAGCTATAAGGACACTGACGACTCTCTGGGTTGTGCTCTCAGGAGACTGGCCTCTCTCTGGTTTACCCTCTAAGTGCAATTATGTTTCTTCAGGCGACTCTATAAGGACACTGAGCTCTCTCCAGGTCAGACTTGAAGAACTCAGATGAATCTCTCGGTTACCCTATAAGAACATTGACGTCTCCCTGAGTTACGCCCTAAGGATGCTGATGAATCTCTGGGTTACACTCTAAGGACACTGACGAATCACTGGGTTATCTTCTAAGTGCACTTATTTCTCTCCAGGCTACACTATCAGGTCACTGACAAATCTCTGGGTTACTCTCTAAGGACACTGAAGTCGCCCTGAATTAAGCTCTAAGGAAACTCATGAATCTCCGGGTTATGCTCTAAGGACACTTACGAAATTTTGGGTTAGGCTGTAAGAAAATTGACGAATCTTTATGGGTTACATTCTAAGGACACTGTCGAATCTCTGGGTTACGCTCTAAGGACAAATACATCTCTTCGGGCTACGCTATAAGGACACTGACATCTCTGCAAGTTACACTTGAAGAACTCTGACGAATCTCAGCGCTTCATTCTCTGGACACTGACGACTCTATAGTTTATGATCCAAGGACACTGACGACTCTCTGGGTAACGCTTAAGGATATTGACGAATCTCAGGGTTACGCTCTAAGGACACTGACATATCTCTAGTTTGCACTCTAAGGACACTGGTGTCTCTCTGGGTTACGCTCTAAGGAAACTGATGAATCTCTGGCTTATGATCTAAAGACACTAACGAATTACTGGTTACACTCTAATGACACTGACGACTCTCTCTGTTAAGCTCTAAGGACTCTGACGATTCTCTGAGGTACAATCTAAGGACACTGACGACTCTATAGGTTGTGCTCTAAGGACACTGATGACTCTCTGTGTTTCGCTCTAAGCTCACTGACGAGTTTCTGGGAACCATGCTAAGGACACTGACGTCACTCTCGGTTACGCTCTAAGGACACTGACTTCTTTCCGGGTTGCACTTTAAGGACACTGAAGACTCTCTGTGTTACGCTCTAAGGACATTGACGACTCTCTGTGTTACGCTCTAAAGACACTGACGACTCTCTTTCTTATGCTCTAAGGTCACTGACGAATCTCTGGCTTCCGCTCTAATGACACTGATGACTTTCTGGGTTATGGTGTAAGGACACAGAAGACTCTCTGGGTTACACTCTAAGGACACTGACAACTCTCTGTGTTACGCTCTAAGGTCACTGATGAACCTCTGGGTTACGCTTTAAGGACACTGACGACTCTCTGTGTTACGCTCTAAGCTCGCTGACGAATCTCTGGGAACCACTCTAAGGACACTGACGTCACTCTCGGTTACGCTTTAAGGACACTGAATTCTTTCCGGGATACACTTTAAGGACACAGACGACTCTCTGGGTTACGCTCTAAGGTCACTGATGAGTCTCTGGGTTACGCTCTAAGGACACTGACGACTCTCTGTGTTACACTCTAAGGTCAATGACGAATCTCTGGGTTCCGCTCTAAGGTCACTGACGACTCTCTAGGTTGCGCTCTAAAGGCCCTGACGACTCTCTGGCTTATGCTCTAAGAACACTGACGAATCACTGGGTTACACTCTAAGCGCACTTATTTCTCTCCAGGCTACACTATCAGGTCACTGACAAATCTCTGGTTTACACTCTAAGGACACTGGAGTCTCCCTGAGTTAAGCTCTAAGGAAACTCATGAATCTCCGGGTTATGCTCTAAGGACAATTACGAAATTCTGGGTTACGCTCTAAGAAAATTGACGAATCTCTATGGGTTACATTCTAAGGACACTGACGAATCTCTGGGTTACGCTCTGAGGAAAATTACATCTCTTCGGGCTACGCTATAAGGACACTGACGTCTCTCCAAGTTACACTTGAAGAGCTCTGACGAACTCTGTGTTTCATTCTCTGGACACTGACGACTCTATAGTTTATGATTCAAGGACACTGACGACTCTCTGGGTAACGCTTAAGGATATTGACGAATCTCTGGGTTACGCTCTAAGGACAATTACATCTCTTCGGGACACGCTATAAGGACACCGACGTCTCCCAGGGTGACATTCTGAGGACACTGACGTCTTTCTGGATTATGTTGTAAGGATACTGACGAGTCTCTGGATTATGCTCAAAGGAAACTATCGTCTCTCAGGATTATGCCTTACGGATACTGACAAATCTCTGGGTTAGGCTCTAAGGATGTTGATGAATTTCTGGAATACACTCTAAGGATGCTAACGAATCTCTGGTTACGGTCTAATGACACTGACGTATCTCTAGTTTGCGCTCTAAGGACACTGGCGTCTCTCTGGGATACGCTCTAAGGAAACCGACGAGTCTCTGGGTTATGATCCAAAGACACTAATGAGTTTCTGGTTACACTCTAATGACACTGACGTATCTCTGGTTTGCGCTCTAAGTACACTGGCGTCTGTCTAGGATACGCTCTAATGACACTGACGACTCTCTCTGTTAAGATCTAAGGACACTGACAAATCTCTGGGTTAAGCTCTAAGGACACTATAGTCTCTGAGGGTTACGCCTTATGGACACTGACAAATCTCTGGGTTACGCTCTAAGGACATTGACGAATTTCTGGGTTACGCTCTAAGGATGCTAACAAATCTCTGGTTATGTTCTAATGACACTGACATATCTCAAGTTTGCCCTCTAAGGACACTGGCGTCTCTCTGGGATACGCTCTAATGACACTGACGAATCTCTGGATTACGATCTAAAGACACTAATGAATTTCTAGTTACACTTTAATGGCACTGACAATTCTCTCTGTTAAGCTCTAAGGACACTGTCGACTCTCTGGGTTGTGCTCTCAGGAGACTGGCCTCTCTCTGGTTTACCCTCTAAAAGCAATTACGTTTCTTCAGACGACTCTATAAGGACACTGACCTCTCTCCAAGTTAGGCTTGAGGAACTCAGACGAATCTCTGGGTTTCGCTCTCTGGACACTGACAATTCTCTAGGTTACGCTCTCAGGGCAGATACTTATCTTCAGGCTATGCTATAAGGACACTGACCTCTCTCCAGGTTAACTGGAAGAACTCAGATGAATCTGTCGGTTACGCTATAAGAACATTGACGTCTCCCTGGGTTATTCCCTAAGGATGCTGACGAATCTCTGGGTTACACTCTAAGGACACTGACGAATCACTGGGTTACACTCTAAGCGCACTTATTTCTCTCCAGGCTACACTATCAGGTCACTGAAAAATCTCTGGGTTTACACTCTAAGAATACTGGAGTCTCCCTGAGTTAAGCTCTAAGGAAACTCATGAATCTCCGGGTTATGCTCTAAGGACACTTACAAAATTCTGGGTTACGCTATAAGAAAATTGACGAATCTCTATGGGTTACATTCTAAGGATACTGACGAATCTCTGGGTTACGCTCTAAGGACAATTACATCTCTTCGGGCTATGCTATAAGGACACTGACGTCTCTCCAAGTTGCACTTCAAGAACTCTGACGAATCTCTGTGTTTCATTCTCTGGACACTGACGACTCTATAGTTTATGATCCAAGGACACTGATGACTCTCTGGGTAACGCTTAAGGATATTGACGAATCTCTGGGTTATGCTCTAAGGACACTGACGACTCCCAGGGTGACACTCTAAGGACACACGTCTTTCTGGATTATGCTGTAAGGATACTGACGACTCTCTGGATTATGCTCTAAGGGCACTATCGTCTCTGAGGTTTATGCCTTACGGACACTGACAAATCTCTGGGTTAGGCTCTAAGGATGTTGATGAATTTCTGGAATACACTCTAAGGATGCTAACGAATCTCTGGTTACGCTCTAATGAAACTGACATATCTCTAGTTTGCGCACTAAGGACACTGGTGTATCTCTGGGTTATGCTCTAAGGAAACTGATGAATCTCTGGCTTATGATCTAAAGACACTAACGAATGACTGGTTACACTCTAATGACACTAACGACTCTCTCTGTTAAGCTCTAAGGACACTGACGATTCTCTGAGGTACGATCTAAGGACACTGATGACTCTCTAGATTGTGCTCTAAGGACACTGACGACTCTCTGTGTTACGCTCTAAGCTCACTGACGAATTTCTGGGAACCACTCTAAGGACACTGACATCGCTCTCGGTTACGCTCTAAGGACACTGACTTCTTTCCGGGTTACACTTTAATCACACTGACGACTCTCTGTATTACGCTCTAAGGACATTGACGACTCTCTGTGTTACGCTCTAAGGACACTGACGACTCTCTTTCTTATGCTCTAAGGTCATTGACGAATTTCTGGGTTACGCTGTAAGGACACTAATGAATCTCTGGTTGCGCACTAATGACACTGACATATCTCTAGTTTGTGCTTTAAGGACACTGGCATCTCTCTGGGATACGCTCTAAGGAAACTGACGAATCTCTGGGTTATGATCCAAAGACACTAATGAGTTTTTGGTTACACTCTAAGGACACTGACGTATCTCTGGTTTGCGCTCTAAGTACACTGGCGTCTGTCTAGGATACGCTTTAAAGACACTAACGACTCTCTGTTAAGATCTAAGGACACTGACAAATCTCTGGGTTAAGCTCTAAGGACACTGACAACTCTCTGGGTTATGCTCTAAGGACACTATCGACTCTGAGGGTTACGCCTTATGGACACTGACAAATCTCTGGGTTAAGCTCTAAGGACACTGACAACTCTCTGGGTTATGCTCTAAGGACACTATCGTCTCTGAGGGTTACGCCTTACGGACACTGACAAATCTCTGGGTTAAGCTCCAAGGATAATTGAGGAATTTCTGGGTTATGCTCTAAGGATGCTAACAAATCTCTGGTTACACTCTAATGACACTGACATATCTCTAGTTTGCCCTCTAAGGACACTGGTGTCTCTCTGGGATACGATCTAATGACACTGACGAATCTCTGGGTTACGATCTAAAGACCCTAATGAATTTCTGGTTACACTTTAATGGCACCGACAACTCCCTCTGTTAAGCTCTAAGGACACTGACGAATCTCTGGGTTAAGCTCTAAGGACACTGACGACTCTCTGGGTTGTACTTTCAGGAGACTGGCCTCTCTCTGGTTTACCCTCTAAGGGCAATTACTTTTCTTCAGGCGACTCTACAAGGACACTGACCTCTCTCCAGGTTAGGCTTGAAGAACTCAGTCAAATCTCTCAGTTACGCTATAAGGACACTGACGACTCTCTGGGTTACGCTCTAAGGACACTGATGAGTCTCTGGGCTACGCTGTAAGGACACTGATGACTCTCTGGTTTACGCTCTAAGGACACTGATGACTCTCTGGGCTACGCTCTAAGGACACTGATGACTCTCTGGGTTACGCTCTAAGGACACTGACGTCTTTCCGTGTTATGCTCTAAGGACACTGACGACTCTCTGGGTTATGCTCTAAGGACACTATCGTCTCTGAGGTTTACGCCTTACGACACTGACAAATCTCTGGGTTACACTCAAAGGACATTGACGAATTTCGACGCTCTAAGGATGCTAACAAATCTCTGGTTACGCTTTAATGACACTGACATATCTCTAGTTTGCCCTCTAAGGACACTGGCGTCTCTCTGGGATACGCTGTAATGACACGGACGAATCTCTGGGTTACGATCTAAAGACACTAATGAATTTCTAGTTACACTTTCATGGCACTGACAATTCTCTCTGTTAAGCTCTAAGGACACTGATGACTATCTGGGTTGTGCTCTCAAGAGACTGGCCTGTCTCTGGTTTACCCTCTAAATGCAAGTGCGTTTCTTCAGGCAACTCTATAAGAACACTGACCTCTCTCCAGGTTAGGCTTGAGGAACTCAGACGAATCTCTGGGTTTCACTCTCTGGGCACTGACAATTCTCTAGGTTATGCTTTCACGGCAGATACTTATCTTCAGGCTATGCTATAAGGACACTGAACTCTCTCCAGGTTACGCTGGAAGAACTCAGATGAATCTCTCGTTTACGCTATAAGAACACTGACGTCTCCCTGGGTTTCGCCCTAAGGATGCTGACGAATCTCTGGGTTACACTCTAAGGACACTGACGAATCACTGGGTTACCCTCTAAGCGCAATTATTTCTCTCCAGGCTACACTATCAGGTCACTGACAAAGCTCTGGTTTACACTCTAAGGATACTGGAGTGTCCCTGAGTTAAGCTCTAAGGAAACTCATGAATCTCTGGGTTATGCTCTAAGGACACTTACAAAATTCTGGGTTACGCTATAAGAAAATTGACGAATCTCTATGGGTTACATTCTAAGGATACTGACGAATCTCTGGGTTACGCTCTAAGGACAAATACATCTCTTCGGGCTACGCTATAAGGACACTGACGTCCCTCCAAGTTGCACTTCAAGAACTCTGACGAATCTCTGTGTTTCATTCTCTGGACACTGAAGACTCTATAGTTTATGATCCAAGGACACTGACGACTCTCTGGGTAACACTTAAGGATATTGACGAATCTCTGGGTTATGCTCTAAGGACACTGACGACTCCCAGGTTGACACTCTAAGGACACTGACGTCTTTCTGGATTATGCTGTAAGGATACTGACGACTCTCTGGATTATGCTATAAGGACACTATCGTCTCTGAGGTTTATGCCTTACGGACACTGACAAATCTCTGGGTTAGGCTCTAAGGATGTTGATGAATTTCTGGAATACACTCGAAGGATGCTAACGAATCTCTGGTTACGCTCTAATGAAACTGACATATCTCTAGTTTGTGCACTAAGGACACTGGTGTATCTCTGGGTTATGCTCTAAGGAAACTGATGAATCTCTGGCTTATGATCTAAAGACACTAACGAATGACTGGTTACACTCTAATGACACTGATGACTCTCTAGATTGCGCTCTAAGGACACTGAAGACTCTCTGTGTTACGCTCTAAGCTCACTGACGAATTTCTGGGAACCACTCTAAGGACACTGACATCACTCTCGGTTACGCTCTAAGGACACTGACTTCTTTTCGGGTTACACTTTAAGGACACAGACGACTCTCTGTGTTACGCTCTAAGGACACTGACGACTCTCTGTCTTATGCTCTAAGGTCACTGACGAATCTTTGGCTTCCGCTCCCTGACACTGATGACTTTCTGGGTTACGGTGTAAGGACAAAGATGACTCTCTGGGTAACACTCTAAGGACACTGACGACTCTCTGTGTTACGCTCTAAGGTCACTGATGAATCTGTGGTTTCCACTCTAAGGTCACTGACAACTCTCTAGGTTATGCTCTAAAGTCACTGATGAATCTCTGGGTTACGCTTTAGGGACACTGACGACTCTCTGTGTTATGCTGTAAGGACACTATCATCTCTGAGGGTTACGCCTTATGGACACTGACAAATCTCTGGGTTAAACACGAAGGATAATTGAGGAATTTCTGGGTTACGCTCTAAGGATGCTAACGAATCTCTGGTTACACTCTAATGACACTGACATATCTCTAGTTTGCCCTCTAATGACACTGACGAATCTCTGAGTTACGAACTAAAGACCTTAATGAATCTCTGGTTACACCTTATGGGCACCGACAACTCCCTCTGTAAGGCTCTAAGGAAACTGACGAATCTCTGGGTTAAGCTCTAAGGACACTGACAGCTCTCTGGGTTGTGCTTTCAGGAGACTGGCCTCTCTCTGGTTTACCCTCTAAGGGCAATTACGTTTCTTCAGGCGACTCTACAAGGACACTGACCTCTCTCCAGGTTAGGCTGGAAGAACTCAGTCAAATCTCTCGGTTACGCTATAAGGACACTGACGAGTCTCTGGGTTACGCTCTAAGGACACTGATGACTCTCTGGGTGACACTCTAAGGACCCTGACGTCTTTCCGTGTTATGCTCTAAGGACACTGACGACTCTCTGGGTTATGCTCTAAGGACACTATCGTCTCTGAGGTTTACGCCTTACGGACACTGACAAATCTCTGGGTTACACTCAAAGGACATTGAAGAATTTCTGGGTTACGCTCTAAGGATGCTAACAAATCTCTGGTTATGCTCTAATGACTCTGACATATCTCTAGTTTGCCCTCTAAGGACACTGGCGTCTCTTTGGGATACGCTCTAATGACACTGACGAATCTCTGGGTTACGATCTAAAGACACTAACAAGTTTCTGGTTACACTTTAATGGCACTCTCAACTCTCTCTGTTAAGCTCTAAGGACACTGACGACTCTCTGGGTTGTGCTCTCAGCAGACTGGCCTCTCTCTGGGTTACCCTCTAAGTGCATTTACGTTTCTTCAGGCGACTCTATAAGGACACTGACCTCTCTCCAGGTTAGGCTTGAAGAACCCTGACGAATCTCTGGGTTTCACTCTCTGGACACTGACAATTCTCTAGGTTACGCTTTCAGAGCAGATACTTATCTTCAGGCTATGCTATAAGGACATTGACGTCTCTCTGTGTTACGCTCTAAGGACACTGACAACTCTCTAGGTTATGCTCTAAGGTCAATGACAACTCTGTAGGTTACGCTCTAAGGTCACAGATGAATCTCTGGGTTACGCTTTAAGGACACTGACGACTCTCTGTGTTACGCTCTAAGGACCTTGACAAATTTCTGCATTACGATCTAAGGATGCTAACAAATCTCTGGTTACGCTCTAATGACACTGACTTATCTCTAGGTTGCCCTCTAAGGACACTGGCGCCTCTCTGGGATACGCTCTAAGGTCACTGACGACTCTCTGTGTTACGCTCTAAGCTCACTGACGAATTTCTGGGAACCACTCTAAGGACACTGACTTCTTTTCGGGTTACACTTTAATGACACTGACGACTCTCTGTATTACGCGCTAAGGACATTGACGACTCTCTGTGTTACGCTCTAAGGACACTGACGACTCTCTTTCTTATGCTCTAAGGTCATTGACGAATTTCTGGGTTACGCTCTAAGGATACTAATGAATCTCTGGTTACGCACTAATGACACTGACATATCTCTAGTTTGCGCTCTAAGGACACTGGCGTCTCTCTGGGATACGCTCTAAGGAAACTGACGAATCTCTGGGTTATGATCCAAAGACACTAATGAATTTCTGGTTACACTCTAATGACACTGACGTATCTCTGGTTTGCGCTCTAAGTACACTGGCGTCTGTCTAGGATACGCTCTAATGACACTGACGACTCTCTCTGTTAAGATCTAAGGACACTGACAAATCTCTGGGTTATGCTCTAAGGACACTAACGTCTCTGAGGGTTACGCCTTATGGACACTGACAAATCTCTGGGTTAAGCTCCAAGGACATTGAGGAATTTCTGGGTTATGCTCTAAGGATGCTAATAAATCTCTGGTTACGCTCTAATGACACTGACATATCTCTAGTTTGCCCTCTAAGGACACTGGCATCTTTCTGGGATACGATCTAATGACACTGACGAATCTTTGGATTACAATCTAAAGACCCTAATGAATTTCTGGTTACACTTTAATGGCACCGACAACTCCCTCTGTTAAGATCTAAGGACACTGACGAATCTCTGGGTTAAGCTCTAAGAACACTGACGACTCTCTGGGTTGCGGGCTCACGAGACTGGCCTCTCTCTGGTTTACCCTCTAAGGGCAATTACTTTTCTTCAGGCGACTCTACAAGGACACTGACCTCTCTCCAGGTTAGGCTTGAAGAACTCAGTCAAATCTCTCAGTTACGCTACAAGGACTTTGACGACTCTCTGGGTTACGCTCTAAGGACTCTGATTAGTCTCTGGGCTACGCTGTAAGGACACTGATGACTCTCTGGTTTACGCTCTAAGGACACTGATGACTCTCTGGTTTACGCTCTAAGGACACTGATGACTCTCTGGGTTACGCTCTAAGGACACTGACGTCTTTCCGTGTTATGCTCTAAGGCCACTGACGACTCTCTGGGTTATGCTCTAAGGACACTATCGTCTCTGAGTTTACGCCTTACGACACTGACAAATCTCTGGGTTACACTCAAAGGACATTGACGAATTTCGACGCTCTAAGGATGCTAACAAATCTCTGGTTACGCTTTAATGACACTGACATATCTCTAGTTTGCCCTCTCAGGACACTGGCGTCTCTCTGGGATACGCTGTAATGACACTGACGAATCTCTGGGTTACGATCTAAAGACACTAATGAATTTCTAGTTACACTTTCATGGCACTGACAATTCTCTCTGTTAAGCTCTAAGGACACTGATGACTATCTGGGTTGTGATCTCAAGAGACTGGCCTGTCTCTGGTTTACCCTCTAAATGCAAGTGCGTTTCTTCAGGCAACTCTATAAGGACACTGACCTCTCTCCAGGTTAGGCTTGAAGAACTCAGACGAATCTCTGGGTTTCACTCTCTGGGCACTGACAATTCTCTAGGTTATGCTTTCAGGGCAGATACTTATCTTCAGGCTATGCTATAAGGACACTGAACTCTCTCCAAGTTACACTTGAAGAACTCTGACGAATCTCTGTGTTTCATTCTCTGGACACTGACGACTCTATAGTTTATGATCCAAGGACACTGATGACTCTCTGGGTAACACTTAAGGATATTGACGAATCTCTGGGTTACGCTCTAAGGACACTGACGACATCCAGGGTGACACTCTAAGGACACTGACGTCTTTCCATGTTATGCTCTAAGGACACTGACGACTCTCTGGGTTATGCTCTAAGGACACTATCGTCTCTGAGGTTTACGCCTCATGGACACTGACAAATCTCTGGGTTACACTCAAAGGACATTGACGAATTTCTGGGTACGCTCAAAGGATGCTAACGAATCTCTGGTTACGCTCTAATGACTCTGACATATCTCTAGTTTGCCCTCTAAGGACACTGGCGTCTCTCTGGGTTACACTCTAAGGAAACTGATGAATCTCTGGCTTATGATCTAAAGACACTAACGAATTACTGGTTACACTCTAATGACACTGATGACTCTCTCTGTTAAGCTCTAAGGACACTGACGATTCTCTGAGGTACGATCCAAGGACACTGACGACTCTCTAGATTGTGCTCTAAGGACACTGACGATTCTCTGTGTTACACTCTAAGCTCACTGACGAATTTCTGGGAACCACTCTAAGGACACTGACGTCACTCTCGGTTACGCTCTAAGGACACTGACTTCTTTCCGGGTTACACTTTAAGGACATTGACGACTCTCTGTGTTACACTCTAAGGACATTGACGACTCTCTGTGTTACGCTCTAAGGACACTGACGACTCTCTGTCTTATGCTCTAAGGTCACTGTCGAATCTCTGGCTTCCGTTCTAATGACATTGGTGACTTTCTGGGTTACGGTGTAAGGACAAAGATGACTCTCTGGGTTACACTCTAAGGACACTGACGACTCTCTGTGTTACGCTCTAAGGTCACTGATGAATCTCTGGTTTCCGCTCTAAGGTCACTGACAACTCTCTAGGTTATGCTCTAAAGTCACTGATGAATCTCTGGGTTATGCTTTAAGGACACTGACGACTCTCTGTGTTACGCTCTAAGGACACTATCTTTTCTGAGGGTTACGCCTTATGGACACTGACAAATCTCTGGGTTAAGCTCCGAGGATAATTGAGGAATTTCTGGGTTACGCTCTAAGGATGCTAACGAATCTCTGGTTACACTCTAATGACACTGACATATCTCTAGTTTGCCCTCTAATGCCACTGACGTCTTTCCGTGTTATGCTCTAAGGACACTGACGACACTAACGAGTTTCTGGTTACACTTTAATGGCACTGACAACTCTCTCTGTTAAGCTCTAAGGACACTGACGACTCTCTGGGTTGTGCTCTCAGCAGACTGGCCTCTCTCTGGTTTACCTTCTAAGTGCATTTACGTTTCTTCAGGCAACTCTATAAGGACACTGACCTCTCTCCAGTTTAGGCTTAAAGAACTCAGACGAATCTCTGGGTTTCACTCTCTGGACACTGACAATTCTCTAGGTTATGCTTTCATGGCAGATACCTATCTTCAGGCTATGCTATAAGGACACTGAACTCTCTCCAAGTTACACTTGAAGAACTCTGACGAATCTCTGTGATTCTTTCTCTGGACACTGACGACTCTATAGTTTATGATCCAAGGACACTGATGACTCTCTGGGTAACACTTAAGGATATTGACGAATCTCTGGGTTACGCTGTAAGGACACTGACGACTCCCAGGTTGACACTCTAAGGACACTGACGTCTTTCTGGATTATGCTGTAAGGATACTGACGACTCTCTGGATTATGCTATAAGGACACTATCGTCTCTGAGGTTTATGCCTTACGGACACTGACAAATCTCTGGGTTAGGCTCTAAGGATGTTGATGAATTTCTGGAATACACTCTAAGGATGCTAACGAATCTCTGGTTACGCTCTAATGAAACTGACATATCTCTAGTTTGTGCACTAAGGACACTGGTGTATCGCTGGGTTATGCTCTAAGGAAACTGATGAATCTCTGGCTTATGATCTAAAGACACTAACGAATGACTGGTTACACTCTAATGACACTGACGACTCTCTAGATTGCGCTCTAAGGACACTGAAGACTCTCTGTGTTACGCTCTAAGCTCACTGACGAATTTCTGGGAACCACTCTAAGGACACTGACATCACTCTCGGTTACGCTCTAAGGACACTGACTTCTTTTCGGGTTACACTTTAATGACACTGACGACTCTCTGTATTACGCTCTAAGGACATTGACGACTCTCTGTGTTACGCTCTAAGGACACTGACGACTCTCTTTCTTATGCTCTAAGGTCATTGACGAATTTCTGGGTTACGCTCTAAGGATACTAATGAATCTCTGGTTACGCACTAATGACACTGACATATCTCTAGTTTGCGCTCTAAGGACACTGGCATCTCTCTGGGATACGCTCTAAGGAAACTGTCGAATCTCTGGGTTATGATCCAAAGACACTAATGAATTTCTGGTTACACTCTAATGACACTGACGTATCTCTGGTTTGCGCTCTAAGTACACTGGCGTCTGTCTAGGATACGCTCTAATGACACTGACGACTCTCTCTGTTAAGATCTAAGGACACTGACAAATCTCTGGGTTAAGCTCTAAGGACACTGACAACTCTCTGGGTTACGCTCTAAGGACACTGACAACTCTCTGGGTTATGCTCTATGGACACTATCGTCTCTGAGGTTTACGCCTTATGGACACTGACAAATCTCTGGGTTAAGCTCCAAGGATAATTGAGGAATTTCTGGGTTACGCTCTAAGGATGCTAACAAATCTCTGGTTACGCTTTAATGACACTGACATATCTCTAGTTTGCCCTCTCAGGACACTGGCGTCTCTCTGGGATACTCTCTAATGACACTGACGAATCTCTGGGTTACAATTTAAAGGCACTAATGAATTTCTGGTTACACTTTAATGGCACTGACAACCCTCTCTGTTAAGCTATAAGTACACTGACGACTCTCTGGGTTGTGCTCTCAGGAGACTGGCCTCTCTCTGGTTTACCCTCTAAGTGCAATTACGTTTCTTCAGGCGACTCTATAAGGACACTGACCTCTCTCCAGGTCAGACTTGAAGAACTCAGATGAATCTCTCGGTTACGCTATAAGAACATTGACGTCTCCCTGGGTTAGGCCCTAAGGATGCTGACGAATCTCTGGGTTACACTCTAAGGACACTGACGAATCACTGGGTTACCCTCTAAGTGCACTTATTTCTCTCCAGGCTACAATATCAGGTCACTGACAAATCTCTGGGTTATACTCTAAGGACACTGAGGTCTCCCTGAATTAAGCTCTAAGGAAACTCATGAATCTCCGGGTTATGCTCTAAGGACACTTACGAAATTCTGGGTTACGCTGTAAGAAAATTGACGAATCTCTATGGGTTACATTCTAAGGCACTGTCGAATCTCTGGGTTACGCTCTAAGGACAATTACATCTCTTCGGGCTATGCTATAAGGACACTGACGTCTCTCCAAGTTACACTTGAAAAACTCTGACCAATCTCTGTGTTTCATTCTCTGGACACTGACGACTCTATAGTTTATGATCCAAGGACACTGACGACTCTCTGGGTAACGCTTAAGGATATTGACGAATCTCTGGGTTACGCTTTAAGGACTCTGACGACTCCCAGGGTGACACTCTAAGGACACTGACTTCTTTCTGGATTATGCTGTAAGGATACTGACGACTCTCTGGATTATGCTCTAAGGACACTATCGTCTCTGAGGTTTATGGCTGAATTTCTGGTTACACTCTAATGACACTGACGTATCTCTGGTTTGCGCTCTAAGTACACTGGCGTCTCTCTAGGATACGCTCTAATGACACTGACGACTCTCCCTCTCTGTCTCTCGGTCTGTCCACAAGAACGACCCAAACCTCCCTGTCGCTTGCCATTTTAACACTCCTCCCTGCTCTCTTACCCACATGTCTGTCCTTGGCTTGCTGCAATGTTCCAGTGAAGCCCAACGCAAATTGGAGGAACAGCACCTCATCTTCCGACTAGGCACTTTACAGCCTTCCGGATTGAATATTGAATTCAACAACTTTAGGTCTTGAGCTCCCTCCCCCATCCCCACCCCCTTTCTGTTTCCCCCTTTCTTTTTTTTTCCAATAAATTATATAGATTTTTCTTATCCCACCTATTTCCATTATTTTTAAATATTTTAAAATCTTTTATGCTCCCCCTACCCCCACTAGAGCTATACCTTGAGTGCCCTACCATCCATTCTTAATTAGCACATTTGTTTAGATAATATCACCAACTTTAACACCTATGTGTTCTTTTGTTCTATTGTTGTTGACATCTTTTGATGATCTTCTTCTATCACTGCTTGTTTGTCCCTACAACCACACCAACCCCCTCCACTTCTCTCTCTCTCTCTATCTCCGCCGCCCCCCCCCCCACGCCCACACACCTTAAACCAGTTTATATTTCAACTCTTTCTTGTACTCGAACTCAACTTCTGTCAAAGGGTCATGAGGACTCGAAATGTCAACTCTTTTCTTCTCCGCCGATGCTGCCAGACCTGCTGAGTTTTTCCAGGTAATTCTGCCATATCTCTAGTTTGCCCTCTAAGGACACTGGTGTCTCTCTGGGATACGACCTAATGACACTGACGAATCTCTGGGTTACGATCTAAAGACCCTAATGAATTTCTGGTTACAATTTAATGGCACCGAAAACTTCCTCTGTTAAGCTCTAAGGAAACTGACGAATCTCTGGGTTAAGCCCTAAGGACACTGACGACTCTCTGGGTTGTGCTTTCAGGAGACTGGCCTCTCTCTGGTTTACCCTCTAAGGGCAATTACGTTTCTTCAGGCGACTCTGCAAGGACACTGACCTCTCTCCAGGTTAGGCTTGAAGAACTCAGTCAAATCTCTCAGTTACGCTATAAGGACACTGACGACTCTCTGGGTTACGCTCTAAGGACACTGATGACTCTCTGGGCTACGCTCTAAGGACACTGATGACTCTCTGGGCTACGCTCTAAGGACACTGATGACTCTCTGGGTTATGCTCTAAGGACACTATCGTCGCTGAGGTTTACGCCTTAAGGACACTGACAAATCTCTGGGTTACACTCAAAGGACATTGACGGATTTCTGGGTTATGCTCTAAGGATGCTAGCAAATCTCTGGTTATGCTTTAATGACACTGACATATCTCTAGTTTGCCCTCTAAGGACACTGGCGTCTCTCTGGGATACGCTCTAATGACACTGACGAATCTCTGGGTTACTATCTAAAGCCACTAGTGAATTTCTAGTTACACTTTAATGGCACTGACAATTCTCTCTGTTAAGCTGTAAGGACACTGACTACTCTCTGGGTTGTGCTCTCAGCAGACTGGCCTCTCTCTGGTTTACCCTCTAAATGCAATTACGTTTCTTCAGGCGACTCTGTAAGGACACTGACCTCTCTCCAGGTTAGGCTTGAGGAACTCAGACGAATCTCTGGGTTTCACTCTCTGGGCACTGACAATTCTCTAGGTTAAGCTCTCAGGGCAGATACTTATCTTCAGGCTATGCTATAAGGACACTGAACTCTCTCCAGGTTACGCTGGAAGAACTCAGATGAATCTCTCAGTTACGCTAAAAGAACACTGACGTCTCCCTGGGTTTCGCCCTAAGGACGCTGACGAATCTCTGGGTTACACTCTAAGGACACTGACGAATCACTGGGTTACATTCTAAGCGCACTTATTTCTCTCCAGGCTACACTATCAGGTCACTGACAAATCTCTGGGTTACACTCTAAGGACACTGGAGCCTCCCTGAGTTAAGCTCTAAGGAAACTCATGAATCTCCGGGTTATGCTCTAAGGACACTTACGAAATTCTTGGTTACGCTGTAAGAAAATTGACGAATCTCTATGGGTTACATTCTAAGGACACTGACGAATCTCTGGGTTACGCTCTAAGGACAATTACATCTCTTCAGGCTACGCTATAAGGACACTGACATCTCTCCAAGTTGCACTTCAAGAACTCTGACGAATCTCTGTGTTTCATTCTCTGGACACTGACGACTCTATAGTTTATGATCCAAGGACACTGACGACACTCTGGGTAACACTCTAAGGATATTGACGAATCCCTGGGTTACGCTCTAAGGACACTGACGGCTCCCTGGATGACACTCTAAGGACACTGACGTCTTTCTGGATTATGCTGCAAGGATACTGATGACTCTCTGGGTTATGCACTAAGGGCAATATCGTCTCTAAGGTTTATGCCTTACAGACACTGACAAATCTCTGGGATAGGCTCTAAGGACATTGAGGAATTTCTGGAATATGCTCTAAGGATGCTAACGAATCTCTGGTTACGCTCTAATGACACTGACATATCTCTAGTTTGCCCTCTAAGGACACTGGCATCTTTCTGGGATACGATCTAATGACACTGACGAATCTTTGGATTACGATCTAAAGACCCTAATGAATTTCTGGTTACACTTTAATGGCACCGACAACTCCCTCTGTTAAGATCTAAGGACACTGACGAATCTCTGGGTTAAGCTCTAAGAACACTGACAACTCTCTGGGTTGCGGGCTCACGAGACTGGCCTCTCTCTGGTTTACCTTCTAAGGGCAATTACGTTTCTTCAGGCGACTCTACAAGGACACTGACCTCTCTCCAGGTTAGGCTGGAAGAACTCAGTCAAATCTCTCGGTTACGCTATAAGGACACTGACGAGTCTCTGGGTTACGCTCTAAGGACACTGATGACTCTCTGGGTTATGCTCTACGGACACTATCGTCTCTGAGGTTTATGCCTTACGGACACTGACAAATCTCTGGGTTACACTCAAAGGACATTGAAGAATTTCTGGGTTACGCTCTAAGGATGCTAACAAATCTCTGGTTATGCTCTAATGACACTGACATATCTCAAGTTTGCCCTCTAAGGACACTGGCGGCTCTCCGGGATACGCTCTAATGACACTGACGAATCTCTGGGTTACGATCTAAAGACACTAATGAGTTTCTGGTTACACTTTAATGGCACTGGCAACTCTCTCTGTTAAGCTCTAAGGACACTGACGACTCTCTGGGTTGCGCTCTCAGGAGATTGGCCTCTCTCTGGTTTACCGTCTAAGTGCAATTACGTTTCTTCAGGCGACTCTATAAGGACACTGAACTCGCTCCAGTTTAGGCTTGAAGAACTCAGACGAATCTCTGGGTTTCACTCTCTGGACACTGACAATTCTCTAGGTTATGCTCTCAGGGCAGATACCTATCTTCAGGCTATGCTATAAATACAGTGACGTCTCTCTGTGTTACACTCTAAGGACACTGACCACTCTCTGTCTTATGCTCTAAGGTCACTGACGAATCTCTGGCTTCCGCTCTAATGACACTGATGACTTTCTGCGTTACAGTGTAAGGACACAGACAACTCTCTGGGTTACACTTTAAGGACACTGACGACTCTCTGTGTTACGCTCTAAGGACACTGATGAATCTCTGTGTTCCGCTCTAACGTCACTGACAACTCTCTAGGTTACACTCTAAGGACACTGACAACTCTCTGGGTTACGCTCTAAGGTCACTGATGAATCTCTGGGTTACGCTTTAAGGACACTGACGTCTCTCTGTGTTACGCTCTAAGGACATTAACGACTCTCTGTGTTTCGCTCTAAGGATCCTGATGACTCTCTGTGTTATGCTCTAAGGACGCTGATGACTCTCTTGTTTGCGATCTAAGGACACTGACGACTCTCTGACTTATGCTCTAAGGACGTAGACGAATTTCTGGGTTATGCTCTAATGACACTGACATATCTCTAGTTTCCGATCTAAGGACACTGGCATCTCTCTGGGTTACGCCCTAAGCAAACTGATGAATCTCTGGGTTACGATCTAAAGACACTAATGAATTTCTGGTTACACACTAATGACACTGGCATATCTCTGATTTGCGGTCTAAATACATTAGCGTCTCTCTAGGATACGTTGTAATGATACTGACGACTCTCTCTGTTAAGCTCTAAGGATACTAATGACTCTCTAGGTTGTGCTTTCAGGAGACTGTCCTCTCTCTGGTTTGCCTTCTAATGGCAATTATGTGTCTTCAGGCTACGCTATAAGGAAACTGACTTCTCTCCAGGTTAGGCTGGAAGAACTCAGATGAATCTCTGGGTTACGCTCTAAGGACACTGACAACTTTCTGGGTTACGCTCTAAGGACATTGACTACTCTCTGGGTTACACTCTAAGGACAATGACGACTCTCTGGGTTATGCTCTAAGGACCCTGACGACTATCCAGTTTGCGGTCTAAGGACACTGACGACTTTATTGGTTACGCTGTAAGGACACTGATGTCTCTCTGGCTTACCCTCTAAGGACATTTACGCCTCTCTGGCTTACGCTTTAAAGACACTGACGACTCTCTGGATTATGCTCTAAGGACACTGACAAATGTCTGTGTTACGCTCTAAGGACACTGACAACTCTCTGGGTTAAGCTCTAAGGACACTGATGACTCTCTGGTTTACGCTCTAAGGATATTGACGAATCTCTGGCTTACTCTAGAAGGACACGGACGAATCTCTGGGTTACGCACTAAGGACACTGACAACTCTCTGGGTTACGCTCTAAGAGCAATTACGTATCTTCAGGGACCCTATAAGGACACTGACATCTCTCCAGTTTACGCTGGAAGAACTCTGACGAATCTTTGTGTTTCATTCTCTGGACAATGACAACTCCATAGTTTACGCTCCAAGGACACCGACGACTCTCTGGGTTACGATCTAAGGCTATTGATGAATCTCTGGGTTAATCTATAGGGACACTGACAACTCTCTGGTTTACGCTCTATGGACACTGACAACTCTCCAGCTTAGGTTCTAAGGACACTGAGGTCACTCTGGGTTATGCTCTAAGGACACTGACGACTCTCTGGGTTAAGCTCTAAGAACATTCACGTCTCCCTGGGTTACGCTCTAAGGACCCTGACGTCTATCCAGTTTAGTGTCTAAGGACACTGATGACTTTATTAGTCACGCTGTAAGGACACTGAGGAATTTCTGGGTTACGGTCTAAGGACACTGACGACTCTCTGGGTTATTTTCTAAGGACACTGACGTCTATCCAGTTTAGTGTCTAAGGACACTGGCGACTTTATTAGTCACGTTGTAAGGACACTGACGAATTTCTGAGTTACGCTCTAAGGACACAAAGGACACTCTGGATTACGCTTTAAGGACACTGATGACTCTCTGGGTTATGCTCTAAGGGCAAATACGTCTCTTCGGGCTATACTAAAAGGACACTGACGTCTCTCAAGGTTACACTTGAAGAACTCTGACGAATCTCTGGGTTACGATCTAAAGACACTAATGAATTTCTGGTTACACTTTAATGGCACCGACAACTCTCTTTGTTAAGCTCTAAGTACCCTGACGACTCTCTCTGTTAACCTGTCATGACACTGACGAATCTCTGGGTTAAGCTCTAAGGACACTGACGACTCTCTGGGTTGTGCTCTCAGGAGACTGTCCTCTCTCTGGTTTACCCTCTAAGGGCAATTACATTTCTTCAGGCGACTCTATAAGGACATTGACCTCTCTCCAGGTGAAGCTTGAAGAACTCAGTCAAATCTCTCAGTTACGCTATAAGGATATTGACGTCTCCCTGGGTTACGCTCTAAGGACGCTGATGAATCTCTGTGTTACGCTCTAAGGACACTGAGGACACTCTGGGTGACGCTCTAAGGACACGGACGACTCACTGGGTTACGTTGAAAGGACGCTGATGACTCTCTGGGGTATGCTCTAAGGACACTGACGAATCTCTGTGTTACGCTCTAAGGACACTGACGAATCTCTGGGTTACCCTCTAAGCGCACTTCAGTCTCTCCAGGCTACACTATAAGGACATTGACATCTCTCTGGGTTACAGTCTAAGGACACTGACAAATCTCGGGTTTACGCTCCAAGTACACTGATGAATCTCTGGGATAGGCTTTAAGGACACTAAGGTCTCTCCGCGTTATGCTCTAAGGACGAAACACTGGGTTACGCTGTAAGGACATTGACAAATCTCTTTTGGTTACTTCTAAGGACACTGACTACTCTCTGGGCAATGAAATAAGGTCATTGACAGCTCTCCGGGTTACGCTCTAAGGGCATTGACAATTCTTTGGGTAAAACTCTAACGAGACTGACGTCTCTCTGGCTTACGCTCTAAGGACACTGACGACTGTCTGGCTTACGCTCTAAGGATATTGACGAATCTCTGGCTTACGCCATAAGGACACGGAAGAATCTCTGGGTTATTCTCTTAAGTCACTGACGACTCTCTGGGTTATTCTCTAAGGACACTGACGACACTCTGAGTTACGCTCTAAGGACACTTACAAATCTCTGGGTTTTGCTCTAAGGAAACTAAGGTCTCTCCGGATTATGCTCTACGGACACAGAAGAATCTCTGGGTCACAGTCTAAGGGACACTGACTAATCACTGGGTTACCCTTTAAGTGCACTTAAGTCTCTCCAGGCTACACTATAAGGTCACTGACGAATCTTTGGGTGATCCTATAAGGACATTGAAGTCTCTCTGGGTTACATGCTAAGGACACTGAAGTCTCCCTGAGTTAAGCTCTAAGGAAACTCATGAATCTCTGGGTTATGCTCTAATGACACATGAAACTCTGGGTTACGCTGTAAAGACATTGGGTTACATTCTAAGGACACTGACGACTCTCTGGGCATCGAAATAAGTTCATTGATGGCTCTCCGGGTTACGCTCTAAGGGCACTGACGTCTCTCTGTGTTAAGCTCAAAGGATATTGACGAATCTCTGAGTTACACTCTAAGGACACAGGCGACTCTCTGGATTACGCTCTAAGGACACTGACAATTCTCTGGGTTACACTGTAATGAGACTGATGACTCTCTGGGTTACGCTTGAAGGATATTGACGAATCTCTGAGTTACGCTATAAGGACACTGACGAATCTCTGGGTTTCGCTCTAAGGGCAATTACGTCTCTTTGGGCTATGCTATAAGGACACTGATGTCTCTCCAGGTAACGCTAGAAGAACTCTGACAAAGCTTTGGGTTTCACTCTGTGGACACTGACAACTTTCTAGGTTACTCTCTAAGGACACTGAAGACTCTCTGTGTTATGCTCTAAGGACACTGACGACTCCCTGGATTACGCTCTAAGGACACTGATGACTCTCTGTCTTACGCTGTAAGGTCACTGACGAATCTCTGGCTTCTGCTCTAATGATACTGACAACTCTCTGGGTTACGGTTTAAGGACAAAGATGACTCTCTGGGTTACGCTCTAAGGACACTGACAACTCTCTGTGTTACGCTGTAAGGTCACTGACGAATCTGTGGTTCCGCTCTAAGGTCACTGATGACTCTCTAAGTTACTCTCTGAAGGCCCTGATGACTCTCTGGCTTATGGTAGAACTCTGGCGAATCTCTGGGTTTCATTCTCTGGACACTTATGACTCTATAGTTTACGCTCCAAGGTCACTGACGACTCTCTGGGTTACGCTCTAAGGATATTGACGAATCTCTGGGTAACGCTCTATGGACATTGACAACTCTCTAGCCTAGCTTAGGTTCAAAGGACACTGACGTCACTCTGGGTTATGCTCTAAGGACACTATCGTCTCTGAGTGTTACGCCTTACGGACACTGACGAATCCCTGGGTTACGCTCTAAGGACATTGATGAATTTCTGGGTTACGCTCTAAGGACGCTAACAAATCTCTGGTTACGCTCTAATGACACTGACATATCTCTAGTTTGCTCTCTAAGGACACTGGCGTCTCTCTGGGATATGCTCTAAGGATACTGAGAAATCTCTGGGTTACGATCTAAAGACACTAACGAATTTCTGGCTACACTCTAATGACGCTGCCGAATCTCTCTGTTTAGCTCTAAGGACACTGACGAATGTCTGGGTTATGCTCTAAGGAAACAAAAGTCTCTCCAGATTATGCTCTAAGGACGCAGATGAAACTCTGGGTCATACTCTAAGGGACACTGACGAATCACTGGGTTACCCGCTAAGCGCAATTAAGTCTCTCCAGGCTACACTATAAGGTCACTGACGAATCTCTGGGATACGCTCTAAGTACACTGAAGTCTCCCTGAGTTAAGCTCTAGGGAAACTCATGAATCTCCAGGTTAAGCTCTAAGGACACTGATGAAACTCTGGGTTACGCTGTAAAGACATTGGGTTACATTCTAAGGACACTGACGACTCTCTGGGCATCAAAATAAGTTCATTGATGGCTCTCCGGGTTAAGCTCTAAAGGCACTGATGACTCTCTGTGTTAAGCTCGAAGGATATCGATGAATCTCTGAGTTGCGCTCTAAGGACACAGGCGACTCTCTGGATTATGCCCTAAGGACACTGACAATTCTCTGGGTTACACTGTAACGAGACTGACGACTCTCTGGGTTACGCTACAAGGACACTGACGACTCTCTGGGTTAAGGTCTAAGAACACTGATGACTCTCTGGGTTACGCTCTAATGACACTGACGACTTTCTGGGTTACGGTTTAAGGACACTGACGACTCTCTTGGTCATGGTCTAAGGACACTGATGACTCTCTGTGTTACACTCTAAGGTCACTGACAAATCTCTTGTTCCGCTATAAGGTCACTGACGACTCTCTAAGTTACGCTCTAAAGGCTCTGACGACTCTCTGGCTTATGCTCTAAGGACATTGACGAATTTCTGGGTTACGCTCTAAGATGCTAACGAATCTCTGGTTACACTCTACTGACACTGACATATCTCTAGTTTGCGCTCTAATGTCAATGGCATCTCTCTGGGATATGCTCTAAGGAAACTGACAAATCTCTGGGTTACGATCTAAAGACACTAACGAATTTCTGGTTACACTCTAATGACACTGACGTATCTCTAGTTTGCGCTCTAAATACACTGGCGTCTCTCTAGGATACGCTCTAATGACACTCACGACTCTCTCTGTTAAGATCTAAGGACACTGACAAATCTCTGGGTTACACTGGTGACTCTCTGGGTTGTGCTGTCAGGAGATTGGCCTCTCTCTGGTTTACCCTCTAATGGCAATTACGTCTCTTCGGGCTACGCTATAAGGAAACCGACCTCTCTCCAGGTTAGGCTGGAAGAACTCAGACGAATCTCTGGGTTTCACTCTAAGGACACTGACGACTCTGTCCGTTACGCTCCAAGGACACAGATGAATCTCTGGGTTACCCTTTAAGCGCACTTAAGTCTCTCCGGGCTACACTATAAGGTCACTGACGAATCTCTGGGATACGCTCTAAGTACACTGAAGTCTCCCTGAGTTAAGTTCTAAGGAAACTCATGAATCTCCTGGTTTTTCTCTAAGGACACTGATGAAACTCTGGGTTACTCTGTAAGGACATTGACGAATCACTATGGGTTAAATTCTAAGGACACTGACGACTCTCTGGGCATCGAACTAAGGTCATTGACGGCTCTCCAGGTTACACTCTATGGACACTGGTGTCTCTCTGTGTTAAGCTCTAAGGATACTGACGCGTATCTGGGTTACGCTCAAAGGACACTAACGAATCTCTGGGTTACGCTCTAAGGACACTGACAACACTCTGGGTTATTCTCTGAGGACACTAACGAATCTTTGTGTTACACTGTAAGGACACTGACGACTCTCTGGGGTACGCTGTAAGGATACTGACGGCTCTCTGGCTTACTCTTTAAGGATACTGACGAATTTCTGGGTTACACCATAAGGACACTAACAAGTCTCTGGGTTGTGCTTTCAGGAGACTGGCCTCTCTCTGGTTTACCCTCTAAAGGCAATTACGTATCTTCAGGCTACGCTATAAGGACACTGACCTCTCTCCAGGTTAGGCTGGAAGAACTCAGACAAATCTCTGG
The DNA here is from genome assembly GCF_017639515.1 of Carcharodon carcharias. Classification (NCBI taxonomy): domain Eukaryota; kingdom Metazoa; phylum Chordata; class Chondrichthyes; order Lamniformes; family Lamnidae; genus Carcharodon; species Carcharodon carcharias. The sequence continues at coordinate 30,501,971 of NC_054497.1, read as the reverse complement.
GTTTCATACTCTGGACGCTGACGACTCTATACTTTACGCTCCAAGGACCCTGACGAATCTCTGGGTTATGCTATAAGGACACTGACAACTCTCTAGCTTAGGTTCTAAGGACACTGACGTCGCTCTGGGTTATGCTCTAAGGACACTAACGTCTTTCCAGGTTACGCTTTAAGGACACTGACGACTCTCTGGGTTATGCTCTAAGGACACTATCGTCTCTGAGGGTTACGCCTTACAGACACTGACAAATCTCTGGGTTACGCTCTAAGGACATTGACGATTTTCTGGGTTATGCTCTAAAGATGCTAACAAATCACTGGTTACGCTCTAATGCCACTGAGATATCTCTAGTTTCCGCTTTAAGGACACTGGCATCTCTCTGGGATATGCTCTAAGTAAACTGACGAATCTCTGGGTTACGATCTAAAGACACTAATGAATTTTTGGTTGCACACTAATGACACTGACGTATCTCTGGTTTGTGCTCTAAGTACACTGGCGTCTCTCTAGGATACGTTGTAATGACACTGACGTATCTCTGGTTTGTGCTCTAAGTACACTGGCGTCTCTCTAGGATACACTCTAATGACACTGACGACTCTCTCTTTTAAGCTCTAAGGACACTGACGAATTTCTGGGTTACGCTCTGAGGACACTAACGAGTCTCTGGGTTGTGTTTTCAGGACACTGGCCTCTCTCTGGGTTACCCTCTAAGGGCAATTACGTGTCTTCAGGCTACGCTATAAGGACACTGACCACTGTCCTGGTTAGGCTCGAAGAACTCAGACGAATCTCTGGGTTACGCTCTAAGGACATTGACGTCTCACTGGGTTTTACTCTAAGGAAACGGACAAATCTCTCGGTTATGCTCTAAGGACACTGACGAATCTCTGGGTAATGCTCTAAGGACACTGACGAATCTCTGGGTTATGCTCTAAGGAAACTAAGGTCTCTCCAGGTTATGCTTTAAGGACACAGACGAATCTTTGGGTTACGCTCTAAGGACACTGACGAATCTCTGGGTTATGCTCTAAGGAAACTAAGGTCTCTCCGGGTTATGCTTTAAGGACACAGACGAATCTCTGGGTTACGCTCCAAGGACACTGACGAACCACTGGGTTACCCTCTAAGCGCACTTAAGCCTCTCCAGGCTACACTATACGATCACTGACAAATTTCTGGGTCATGCTATAAGGACATTGACGTCTCTCTGGGATACACTTTAAGGACACTGAAGTCTCCCTCAGTTAAGCTCTAAGGAAACTTAAGAATCTCCGTGTTATTCTCTAAGGACACTGACGAACCTGTGGGTTACACTGTTAAGGACATTGACGAATCTCTATGGGTTAAATTCTAAGAACACTGACGACTCTCTGGGCATCGACCTAAGGTCATTGACGGCTCTCCAGCTTATGCTCTAAGGATACTGACGCGTCTCTGGGTTACGCTTTAAGGACCCTGACGAATCTCTGGGTTAAGCTCTAAGGACACTGACGACTCTCTGGATTACGCTCTAAGGACACTGAAGACAATCTGGGTTACGCTCTAAGGACACTGATGACTCTCTGGGTTACGCTCTAAGGACACTGACAACCCTCTGTTTTACGCTCTAAGGACACTGAAGACTCTCTGGTTTACTCTCTAAGGGCAATTAAGTATCTTCTGGCTACGTTATAAGGACACTGACCTCTCTCCAGGTTACGTTGGTAGAGCTCTGACGAATCTCTGGGTTTCATTCTCTGGACACTGACGACTCTATACTTTACGCTCCAAGGACAATGATGACTCTCTGGGTTACGCTTTAAGGATATTGTCGAATCTCTGGGTTACGCTATAAGGACACTGACAACTCTCTAGCTTAGGTCCTAAGGACACTGGTGTCAGTCTGGGTTATGCTCTAAGGACACTAACGTCTTTCCGGGTTACGCTTTAGGGCCACAGATGACTCTCTGTTTTACCCTCTAAGGACACTGATGACTCTCTGGCTTATGCTCTAAGGACACTGACGACTCTCTGGGTTATGCTCTAAGGACGCTATGTTCTCTGAAGGTTCTGCCTTACGGACACTGACAAATCTCTGGGTTACGCTCTAAGGACTTTGACGAATTTCTGGGTTACGCTCTAAGGATGTAACGAATTTCTTGTTACGCTCTAATGACACTAACATATGTCTAGTTTGTGCTCTCAGGACACTGGCGTCTCTCTGGGACACTGGCGTCTCTCTGGGACTCTCTGTTTTACCCTCTAAGGACACTGACCACTTTCTGGGTTATGCTCTAAGGACACTGACGACTCTCTGGTTTGTGCTCTCAGGAGACTGGCCTCTCTCTGGTTTACCCTCTGAGGGCAATTACGTTTCTTCAGGCTACGCTATAAGGACACTGACCTCTCTCCAGGTTAGGCTGGACAAACTCAGACGAATCTCTCGATTACACTATAAGGACATTGACGTCTCCCTGGGTTACGCCCTAAGGATGCTGACAAATCACTGGGTTACGCTCTAAGGTCACTGACGACTCTCTAGGTTGCGTTCTAAGGCCCTGACGACTCTCTGGCTTATGCACTAAGGACGTTGACGAATTTCTGGTTACATTCTACGGATGCTAACGAATCACTGGTTGCGCTCTAATAACACTGACATATCTCTAGTTTCCGCTCTAATGACACTGACGTCTCTCTCTGTTAAGCTCTAAGGACACTGACGAGTTTCTGGGTTATGCTCTAAGCACACTAAAGAGTCTCTGGGTTGTGCTTTCAGGAGACTGGCCTCTCTCTGGGTTACCCTCTAAGGGCAATTACATGTCTTCGGTTTACGCTATAAGGACACTGACCTCTCTCCTGGTTAGGCTGGAAGAACTCAGACGAATTTCTGGGTTACGCTCTAAGGACACTGAAGACTCTCGGGTTATGCTCTAAGGACGCTATCTTCTCTGAAGGTTACGCCTTACAAACACTGACAAATCTCTGGGTTACGCTCTAAGGACAGTGACGAATTTCTGGGTTACGCTCTAAGGATGCTAACGAATCTCTGGTTATGCTCTAATGACACTGAGATATGTCTAGTTTGCGCTCTAAGGACACTGGTGTCTCTCTGGGATACGCTCTAAGGACACTGACGAATCTATGGGGTATACTCTAAGGACACTAAGGTCTCTCCGGGTTATGACCTAAGGACACTGACGAAGCTCTGGGTTAAGCTCTAAGGACACTAACGACTCTCTGAGTTGTGTTCTCAGGAGACTGGCATCTCTCTGGGTTACCTTCTAAGGGCAATTACCTCTCTTCGGGCGACTCTATAAGGACACTGACCTCTCTCCAATTTAGGCTGGAGGAACTCAGACGACTCTCTGGGTTTCGCTCTAAGGACATTGACAAATCTCTCGATTATGCTCTAAGGACACTGACGACTCTCTGTGTTATGCTCTAAGGACACTGACGACTCTCTGGGTTATGCCCTAAGGACACTATCGTCTCTGAGGGTTACGCCTTACGGACACTGACGAATCTCTGTGTTACACTCTAAGAACATTGATGAATTTCTGGGTTACACTCTAAGGACACTGATGATTCTCTGGGTTACGGTTTAAGGACACAGACGACTCTCTGGGTTGCACTCGAAGGTCACTGACAACTCTCTAAGTTACACTCTAAATGCCCTGACGACTCTCTGGCTTATGCTCTAAGGACATTGACGAATTTCTGGGTTAAGCTCTAAGGATGCTAACGAATCACTGGTTGCGCTCTAATAACACTGACATATCTCTAGTTTCCGCTCTAAGGACACTGACATCTCTCTGGGCTATGCTCTAAGGAAACTGACGAATCTCTGGGTTACGATCTAAAGACACTAATAAATTTCTGGTTGCCCACTAATGACACTGACGTATCTCTGGTTTGTGCTCTAAGGACGCTGGCCTCTCCATAGGATACACTCTAATGACACTGACGTATCTCTGGTTTGTGCTCTAAATACACTGGCGTCTCTCTAGGATACGCACTAATAACACTGACGACTCTCTCTGTTAAGCTCTAAGGACACTGATGAATTTCTGGGTTACCCTCTAAGGGCACTAACGAGTCTCTGGGTTGTGCTTTCAGGACACAGGCCTCTCTCTGGGTTACCCCCTAAGGGCAATTACGTGTCTTCAGGCTATGCTATAAGGACACTGACCTCTCTCCTGGTTAGGCTCGAAGAACTCAGATGAATCTCTGGGTTACGCTCTAAGGACATTGACGTCTCACTGGGTTTTACTCTAAGGACACGGACAAATCTCTCGGTTATGCTCTAAGGACACTGACGAATCTCTGGGTTATGCTCTAAGGAAACTAAGGTCTCTCTGGGTTATGCTTTACGGACACAGGCGAATCTCTGGGTAACGCTCCAAGGACACTGACAAATCACTGGGTTACCCTCTAAGCGCACTTAAGCCTCTCCAGGCTACACTATACAGTCACTGACAAATCTCTGGGTTATGCTATAAGGACATTGACGTCTCTCTGGGATACATTCTAAGGACACTGAAGTCTCCCTCAGTTAAGCTCTAAGGAAATTTAAGAATCTCCGTGTTATTCTCTAAGGACACTGATGAACCTGTGGGTTACGCTGTTAAGGACATTGACGAATCTCTATGGGTTAAATTCTAAGAACACTGACGACTCTCTGGGCATCGAACTAAGGTCATTGACGGCTCTCCAGCTTACGCTCTAAGGATACTGATGCGTCTCTGGGTTACGCACTAAGGACCCTGACGAATCTCTGGGTTAAGCTCTAAGGACACTGACGACTCTCTGGGTTACACTCTAAGGACACTGAAGACAATCTGTGTTATGCTCTAAGGACACTGACGACTCTCTGGGTTACGCTCTTAGGACTCTGATGGCTCTCTGGGTTACGCTCTAAGGACACTGAAGACTCTCTGGGTTATGCTCTAAGGACGCTATCTTCTCTGAAGGTTACGCCTTACGGACACTGACAAATCTCTAGGTTACGCTCTAGGGATATTGACGAATTTCTGGGTTATGCTCTAAGGATGCTAACGAATCTCTGGTTACACTCTAATGACACTGAGATATGTCTAGTTTGTGCTCTAAGGACACAGGCGTCTCTCTGGGATACGGTTTAAGGAAACTGATGAATCTCTGGGTTACGATCTAAAGACACTAATGAATTTCTGGTTACACTCTAATGACACTGACGACTATCTCTGTTAAGCTCTAAGGATGCTGATGAATCTCTGGCTTAAGATCTAAGGACACTGATGACTCTCTGGGTTGTGCTCTCAGGAGACTGGCCTCTCTCTGGGTTACCCTCAAAGGGCAATTACGTTTCTTCAGGCTACGCTATAAGGACACTGACCTCTCTCCAGGTTAGGCTGGATGAACTCAGACGAATCTCTTGATTACACTCTAAGGATACTGACGTCTCCTTGGGATACGCCCTAAGGACACTGACGAATCTCTGGGTTAAGCTCTAAGGACACTGAAAACAATCTGGTTTACGCTCTAAGGACATTGATGACTCTCTGGGTTCCGCTCTAAGGACACTGACAACTCTCTGGGTTACGCTCTTAGGACTCTGACGGCTCCCTGGGTTACGCTTTAAGGACACTGAAGACTCTCTGGGTTATGCTCTAAGGACGCTATCTTCTCTGAAGGTTACGCCTTACGGACACTGACAAATCTCTGGGTTACGCTCTAAGGACATTGACGAATTTCTGGGTTATGCTCTAAGGATGCTAACGAGTCTCTGGTTACACTCTAATGACACTGAGATATGTCTAGTTTGTGCTCTAAGGACACTGGCGTCTCTCTGGGATACGCCCTAAGGACACTTACAAATCTCTGGGTTATGCTCTAAGGACACAGACGAAGCTCTGGGTCACACTCTATGGGACACTGACGAATCACTGGGTTACCCTCTAAGCGCACTTTAGTCTCTCCAGGCTACACTATAAGATCACTGACGAATCTCTGGGTTATGCTATAAGGACATTGAAGTCTCTCTGGGTTACATGCTAAGGACACTCAAGTCCTTAGGAAACTCATGAATCTCTGGATTATCCTCTAAGTACACTGACGAAACTCTGGATTACGCTCTAAGGACGCTAACAAATCTCTGATTACGCTCTAATGACACTGACATATCTCTGGTTTGTGCTCTAAGGACACTGACGTCTCTCTGGGATACGCTCTAATGACACTGATGTCCCTCTGTGTTACGCTGTTAGGAAAGTGACGAATCTCTGGGTTACGTTCTTAGGACACTAAAGAATTTCTGGTTACACTCGAATGACACAGACGTATCTCTGGATTGCGCTCTAAGGACACTGGCATCTCTGTATGATACGCTCTAAGACACTGACGCATCTCTGTGTTAAGCTCTAAGGACACTAAAGACTCTCTGGGTTGTGCTCTCAGGAGACTGAAATTTCTCTGGGTTACCTTCTAAGGGCAATTGCGTCTCTTCGGGCTACGCTATTAGGACACTGACCTTTCTCCAGGTTAGAATGGAAGAACTCAGACGAATCTCTGGGTTTCACTCTAAGGACATTGACAAATATCTCGATTATGCTCTAAGGACACTGACGAATCTCTGGGTTATGCTCTAAGGACACTGAGAAATCTGTGGGTTTGCTCTAAGGACGCTAAGGTCTCTCCGGGTTATGATCTAAGGACACGGACGATTCTCTGAGTTGTGTTCTCAGGAGACCGGCATCTCTCTGGGTTACCTTCTAAGGGCAATTACCTCTCTTCGGGCTATGCTATAAGGACACTGACCTCTCTCCAATTTAGGCTGGAGGAACTCAGACGAATCTCCGGGTTTCATTCTCTGGACATTGGCGACTCTCTGTATTATGTTCTAAGGATATTGACGAATCTCTGGGTTACATTATAAGGACTCTGACAAACTCTGGTTCCGCTCTAAGCTCATTGTCGACTCTCTAAGTTACGCTCTAAAGGCCCTGATGATTCTCTGGCTTATGCTCTAAGGACATTGACGAATTTCTGGGTTACGCTCTAAGGATGCGAATGAATCTCTGGTTACGCTCTAATGACATGGACATATCTCTAGTTTCCACTCTAAGGACACTGGCATCTCTCTAGGATATGCTCTAAGGAAACTGATGAATCTCTGGGTTATGCTCTAAGGACATAGACGAATCTCTGGGATACGCTCTAAGGACACTGATGAATCTCTGGGTTATGCTCTAAGGAAACTAAGGTCTCTCCGGGTTATGCTCTAAGGACATAGACGAATCTCTGGCATATGCTCTAAGGACACTGAAGTTTCCCTGAGTTAAGCTCTAAGGAAACTCATGAATCTCCTGGTTATTCCCTAAGGACACTGATGAACCTCTGGGTTATGCTCTAACGACACTGATGACTCTCTGTGTTATGCTCTAAGGACAGTGACGACTCTCTGGGTTGTGCTTTCAGGAGACTGGCCTCTCTCTGGTTTACCCTCTAAGGTCAATTATGTTTCTTCATGCTACGCTATGAGGACACTGACCTCTCTCCAGGTTAGGCTGGAAAAACTCAGACGAAACTCTCAGTTACGCTATTTGGATCTTGACGTCTCCCTGTGTTACGCTTTAAGGACACTGGCAAATCAGTGGGTTACCCTCTAAGCGCACATAAGTCTCTCCCGGCTACACTATAAGGTCACTGACAAAACTCTGTGTTATGCTATAAAGACATTGACGTCTCTCTGGATTATACTCTAAGGACTTTGACAAATCTCTGGGTTACGCTCCAAGGACACTGACGACTCTCTGGGTTATGCTCTAAGGACACTGACGACTCTCTGGGTTATGCTGTAAGAACACTCATGTCTCCCTGGGTTACGCTGTAAGGACCCTGACGTCTTTCCAGTTTAAGGTCTAAGCACACAGACGTCTGTCTGGGTTACGCTCTAAGGATACTAACAAATTTCTGGTTACTCTCTGTTAACACTGACGTATCTCTGGTTTGCGTTCTAAGGACACTGGCGTCTCTCTAGGATACACTCTAATGACACTAACGATTCTCTTTGTTAAGCTCTAAGGACACTGACAAATCTCTGAGTTATGCTCTAATGACACTAAGTTCTCTCCAGGTTATGCTCTAAGGACACAGACGAATCTCTGGGTTACCGTCTAAGCGCACTTAATTCTCTCCTGACTACACTATAAGGTCACTGACGAATCTCTGGGTTTTGCTCTAAGGACATTGACGTCTCTCTAGGTTACGCTATAAGCACATTGACGAATCTCTATGGGTTACATTCTAAGGACACTGACAACTCTCTGGGCATTGAATTAAGGTCATTGAGACTCTCCAGGTTATGCTCTAAGGATACTGATGAATCTTTGGGTTACGCTGTAAGGACACTGACGAATCTCTGCGTTACGCTCTAAGGAGACTGATATCTCTCAGGGTTACGCTCTAAGGTCACTTACGACAATCCAGTTTACGCTCTAAGGACACTGACAATTTTATTGGTTACACTCTAAGGACACTGACTTCTCTGGGTTACGCTCCAAAGACCTGACGACTATCTGGGTTACGCTCTAAGGACACGGATGACTCTCTGTGTTACGCTGTAAGGATATGGAAGAATATCTGGGTTATGCTCTAAGGACACTGACAACTCTCTGGGTTACGCTCTAAGGATATTGACGAATCTCTAAGTTACACTATAAGGACACTGACAACCCTCTAGGTTACGCTATAAGGACACTGACAACTCTGGGCTACGTTCTAAGGTCACTAACGAATCTCTGGTTTATTGTCTAATGGCACTGACGACTCTCTGGATTACGCTGGAAGGATATTGACAAAACTCTACGGGTTACATTCTAAGGACACTGACGACTCTCTGGGAATTGAACTAATGTCATTGACAGCACCCCAGGTTACACTCTAAGGACACTGTCATCTCTCTGTGTTAAGCTCTAAGAAAACTGACGTCTCTATGGGTTCCGCTCTAAGGACATTGACGAATCTCTGGATTATGCTATAAGGACACTGACATCTCTCTGTGTTACACTCTAAGGCCAATTACATCTCTTCGGGCTATGCTATAATGACACTGACCTCTCCCCAGGTTAGGCTTGAAGAACTCAGACGAATCTCTGGGTTATGCTCTAAGGACACTGACAAATCTCGGGTTTACGCTCCAAGTACACTGATGAATCTCTGATTTATGCTCTAAGGACACTAAGGTCTCTCCAGGCTACACTAAAAGGACACTGATGATACTCTGGGTTACGCTGTAAGGACATTGACGAATCTCTGTGTGTTACATTCTAAGGACACTGACGACTCTCTGGGCATCGAACTAAGGTCATTGTCGGCTCTCTGCGTTATGCTGTAAGGACACTGACGAGTCTCTGGGTTATGCTTCAAGGACACTGACAACCCTCTGGGTTAAGTTCTAAGAACACTCACGTCTCCCTGGGATATGCTCTAAGGACACTGACAAAACTCTGGGTTACGCTGTAAGGACACTGACGAAGCTCTGGGTTACCCTCTAAGTGCACTTCAGTCTCTCCAGGCTACACTCTAAGGACGCTGAAATCTCCCTGGGTTACGCTCTAAGGACACTGACGAAGCTCTGGGTTATTCTCTCAGGACACTGATGAATGTATGTATTACGCTCTAAGGACACTGACGACTCTCTGGGCATCGAAATAAGGTCATTGACGGCTCTCCGGGTTACGCTCTAAGGACACTGCCGAATCTCTGGGTCATGCTTTAAGGACACTGACAACTCTCTGGGTTAAGTTCTAAGAACACTCACATCTCCCTGGATTACGCTCTAAGGACACAGATGAATCTCTGGGTTACCCTCTAAGCGATCTTCAGTTTCTCCAGGCTACACTATAAGGACATTGACATCTCTTTGGGTTACAGTCTAGGACACTGACGAAACACTGGGTTACGCAGTAGGACATTGAAAAATCTCTGTTGCTCACATTCTAAGGACACAGCCAAATCTCTGGATTAAGCTTTAAGGACACTGACAACTCTCTGGGTTAAGTTCTAAGAACACTCACGTCTCACTGGGTTACGCTCTAAGGACACTGACGAATATCTGGGTTACACTCTAAGGACACTGGCGACTGTCTGGGTTACACTATAAGGACGCTAACAAATCTCTGATTACGCTCTAATGACACTGACATATCTCTGGTTTGCGCTTTAAGGACACTGACGTCTCTCTGAGATACGCTCTAAGGACACTGGCGTCTCTCTGGGTTACGCTCTAAGGACACTGACAAATCTCGGGTTTATGCTCCTAGTACACTGATGAATCTCTGGTTTATGCTCCAAGGACACTAAGGTCTCTCTGGGTTATGTTCTAAGGACACTGACGAATCTCTGGGTTACCCTCTAAGCGCACTTCAGTCTCTCCAGGCTACACTATAAGGACACTGACGAAACACTGGGTTACACTGTAAGGACATTGACAAATCTCTGTTGGTTACATTCAAAGGACACTGACAACTCTCTGGGCATCGAAATAAGGTCATTGACGGCTCTCCGTGTTATGCTCTAAGGACACAGCCGAATCTCTGGGTTACGCTCTAAGGACACTGACAAATTTCTGGTTTACGCTCTAAGGACACTGACGTCTCTCTGGGTTAAGTTCTAAGAACACACACTTCTCCCTGGGTTACACTCTACGGACACTGATGATTCTATGGGTTACCCTCCAAGGACACTGACAAATTTCTGGTTTACACTCTAAGGACACTGACATCTCACTGGGTTAAGTTCTAAGAACACACACGTCTCACTGGGTTATGCTGTAAGGACACTGACAATTCTATGGCTTACGCTCTAAGGACACTGACGACTGTCTGGGTTATGCTCTAAGGATATTGACAAATCTCTGGGTTACGCTATAAGGACGCTAACAAATCTCTGATTACGCTCTAATGACAATGACATATCTCTGGTTTGCGCTTTAATGACACTGACGTCTCTCTGGGATACGCCCTAAGGACACTGGCATCTCTCTGGGTTACGCTCTAAGGACACTAACGAATTTCTGGTTACACTCTAATGACATAGACGTATCTCTGGATTGCACTCTAAGGACATTAGCGTCCCTGTAGGATACGCTCTAATGACACTGACGACTCTCTCTGTTAAGATCTAAGGACACTGACAAATCTCTGGGTTAAGCTCTAAGGACACTGACAACTCTCTGGGTTACGCTCAAAGGGCAATTGCATCTATTCGGGCTACGCTATTAGGACACTGAATTCCCTCCAGATTCGGCTGGAAGAACTCAGACGGATCTCTGGGTTTCACTCTAAGGACATTGACAAATCTCTCGATTATGCTCTAAGGACACTGACGAATCTCTGGGTTATGCTCTAAGGACACTAAGGTCTCTCCAGGTTATGCTCTAAGGTCACTGACGAATCTCTGGGTTATGCCTAAGGACACTGACGAATCTCTGGGTTACCCACTAAGCGCACTTAAGTCTCTCCTGGCTACACTGTAAGGACATTGACGAATCTCTATGGGTTACATTCTAAGGACACTGACGACTGTCTGGGCATCAAAATAAGGTCATTGAGACTTTCCAGGTTGCGCTTCAAGGACACTGACGTCTCTCTGTGTTAAGCTCTAAGGACACTGACCAAACTCTGGGTTACCCTCTAAGGACACAGACGAATTTCTTGGTTACACTCTAAGGACATGGACGAATCTCTGGGTTATGCTCTGAGGACTCTGACGACTCTCTGGGTTTCGCTCTAAGGATATTGATGAATCTCTGGCTAATGCCATAAGGACACGGATGAATCTCTGGGTTAAGCTCTAAGGACACTGACGATTTTATGGGTTACCCTCTAAGGACACTGACGAATCTCTGGGTTACCCTCTAAGGACACTGTCAAATTTCTGGTTTAGGCTCTAAGGACACTGACGTCTCTCTGGGTTATTCTCTAAGGACATTGACCAATGTCTGTGTTGCGCTCTAAGTACACGGATGAATCACTGGGTTACGCTCTAAGGACGCTGACAAATTTCTGGGTTATGCTCTACGGAAACTAAGGTCTCTCTGGGTTATGCTCTAAGGACACAGATGAATCTCTGGGTTACCCTCTAAGCGATCTTCAGTTTCTCCAGGCTACACTATAAGGACATTGACATCTCTTTGGGTTACAGTCTAGGATACTGACGAAACACTGGGTTACGCAGTAGGTCATTGAAAAATCTCTGTTGCTTACATTCTAAGGACACAGCCGAATCTCTGGATTAAGTTTTAAGGACACTGACAACTCTCTGGGTTAAGTTCTAAGAACACTCACGTCTCACTGGGTTACGCTCTAAGGACACTGACGAATATCTGGGTTACGCTCTAAGGACACTGGCGACTGTCTGGGTTACACTATAAGGACGCTAACAAATCTCTGATTATGCTCTAATGACACTGACATATCTCTGGTTTGCGCTTTAAGGACACTGACGTCTCTCTGGGATACGCTCTAAGGACACTGACAAATCTCGGGTTTATGCTCCAAGTACGCTGATGAATCTCTGGTTTATGCTCCAAGGACACTAAGGTCTCTCTGGGTTATGCTCTAAGGACACTGACGAATCTCTGGGTTACCTTCTAAGTGCACTTCAGTCTCTCCAGGCTACACTATAAGGACATTGACGAAACACTGGGTTACACTGTAAGGACATTGACAAATCTCTGTTGGTTACATTCAAAGGACACTGACAACTCTCTGGGCATCGAAATAAGATCATTGACGGCTCTCCGTGTTATGCTCTAAGGATACAGCCGAATCTCTGGGTTACGCTCTAAGGACACTGACAAATTTCTGGTTTACGCTCTAAGGACACTGGCGTCTCTCTGGGTTAAGTTCTAAGAACACACACGTCTCCCTGGGTTACGCTCTATGGACACTGATGATTCTATGGGTTACCCTCTAAGGACACTGACAAATTTCTGGTTTACACTCTAAGGACACTGACGTCTCTCTGGGTTAAGTTCTAAGAACACACACGTCTCACTGGGTTACGCTGTAAGGACACTGACAATTCTATGGCTTATGATCTAAGGACACTGACGACTGTCTGGTTTATGCTCTAAGGATACTGACAAATCTCTGGGTTACGCTATAAGGACGCTAACAAATCTCTGATTACGCTCTAATGACACAGACCTATCTCTGGATTGCGCTCTAAGGACATTGGCGTCTCTGTAGGATACGCTCTAATGACACTGACGAATTGCTGTGTTAAGCTCAAAGGACACTGACGACTCTCTGGGTTGTGTTCTCAGGAGACTGGCGTCTCTCTGGGTTACGCTCAAAGGGCAATTGCGTCTATTCGGGCTACACTATTAGGACACTGACCTCTCTCCAGGTTCAGCTGGAAGAACTCAGACGAATCTCTGGGTTTCACTCTAAGGACATTGACAAATCTCTCGATTATGCTCTAAGGACACTGACGAATCTCTGGGTTATGCTGTAAGGACATTGATGTCTCTCTGGGTTACGTTGTAAGGACATTGACGAATTTCTATGGGTTACATTCTAAGGACACTGACGACTCTCTGGATTACGCTCTAAGGGCACTGACAACTCTGTGCTACGCTCTAAGGTCACTGACGAATCTCTTGTTTACAGTCTAATGGCACTGACGACTCTCTGGATTACTCTGGAAGGAAATTGACGAAACTCTATGGGTTACATTCTAAGGACACTGACGACTCTCTGGGCATCGACCTAAGGTCATTGACGGCTCTCCAGGTTACGATCTAAGGACTCTGACAAATCTCTGGCTTAAACTCTAAGGACATTGACGAATCTCTTGGTTACGCTCTAAGGATACTGACGACTCTCTGATTGTACTCTCAGGAGACTGACATCTCTCTGGGTTACACTTTAAGGACAATTTTGTCTCTTCGGGCTACGCTATAAGGACACTGACCTCTCTCCAGGTTGGGCTTGAAGAACTCAGACGAATCTCGGGTTTACGCTCTAAGGACACTGACGATTCTCTGGTTTATGCTCTAAGGACACTAAGGTCTCTCCGGGTTATGCTCTAAAGACACTGAAGAATCTCTTGGTTACCCTCTAAGTGCACTTAAGTCTCTCCAGGCTACACTATAAGGACATTGACGTCTCTCTGGGTTACATTCTAAGGACACTGAAGTCTCCCTGAGTTAAGCTCTAAGGAAACTGATGAATCTCAGAGTTATGCTCTAAGGACACTGACTAAACTCTGGGTTACGCTGTAAGGACACTGACGTCTCTCTGTGTTATGTTCTAAGGAAACTGAGGTCTCTCCGGCTAATGCTCTAAGGACACAGACGGATCTCTGGGTTATGCTCTAAGGACACCAACGAATCTCTGGGTTATGCTCTAAGGACATTGACATCTCTCTGTGTTAAGCTCTAAGGAAAATCTTCAATCTCCTAGTTATGCTCTAAGGACACTGACGAATCTCTGGGTTATGCTCTAAGGACACTGACGAAACTCGGGTTACGCTGTAAGGACATTGACGATTCTCTATGGGTTCCATTCTAAGGTCATTGACAGCTTTCCGGGTTATGCTCTAAGGACGCTGACGTCTCTCTGGGTTATTCTCTAAGGACACTGACGAATGGCTGTGTTACACTCTAAGGACACTGAAGACTCTCTGGGTTACTCTCTAAGGATATTGACGACTCTCTGGGTTACGCTATAAGGACACGGACGAATCTCTGGGTTACGGTCTAAGGACACTGACGACTCTCTGGGTTACGCTGTAAGGATATTGACAAATCCCTGGGTTATGGTCTAAAGACAATTATGTCTCTTCGGGCTACGATGTAAGGACACTGACATCTCGCCAGGTTACGCTGGAAGAACTCTGATGAATCTCTGGGTTTCACCCTCTGGACACTGACGATTCCCTTGTTTACGTTTTAAGGACATTGACGAATCTCTGGGTTATGCTCTAAGGACACTGACAACTGTCTGGGTTACGCTCTAAGGATATTGACGAATCTCTGGATTATGCTTTCAGGACATGGACGAATCTCTGGACTACGCTTTAAGGACACTGACGACTCTCTGGGTTATTCTCTAAGGACACTGATGAAACTCTGTGTTTCCCTATAAGGACACTGACGACTATCTGGGTTACGCTCTAAGGACACTGACGACTCTCTGGGTTATTCTCTAAGGACACTGATGAAACTCTGGGTTTCCCTATAAGGACACTGACGACTATCTGGGTTACGCTCTAAGGACACTGACGACTCTCTGGGTTACAGTCTAAGGACACTGACAACACTCTGCGTTACGCTCTAAGGATATTGATGATTCTCTGGCTTATGCTCTAAGGACACTGACGACTCTCTGGTTTATTCCCTAAGGACACTGATGAATGTCTGTGTTACGCTCTAATGACATGGATGACTATCTGGGTTACGCTCTAATGAGACTGACAACTCTCTGGGTTACAGTCTAAGCACACTGACGACTTTCTGGATTACGCCACAAGGACACTGACAACTCTCTGGGTTACTCTCAATGGACACTGACGACTCTCTGGGCTACGCTCTTAGGATATTGACAAATCTCTGGATTACTCTATAAGGACACTGACGAATGGCTGGGTTACGCTCTATGGTCAATTACGTCTCTTCGGGCTACACCATAAGGACACTGACGTCTCTCTAGGTTTAGCTGGAAGAACTCCAATGAATCTCTGGGGTTCATTCTCTGGACACTGACAATTCTCTAGGTTATGCTCTAAGGACGCTGATGACTCTCTGGATTACACCATAAGGACACTGATAACTCTCTGGGTTATGCTCTAAGAACACTGACATCTTTCTGGGTTACGCTCTAATGACACTGACTTATCTCTGGTTTGCACTCTAGTGACACTGGCGTCTCTCTGGGATATGCTCTAAGGAAAGTGACGAAGCTCTGGGTTACGCTCTAAGGACACTAACAAAGTTCTGGTTACACTCTTTTGACACTGACGTATCTCTGGTTTGCACTCTAAGGACACTGGCGTCTCTCTAGGATACGCTCTAATGACACTGACGAATCTCTTTGTTAAACTCTAAGGACACTGAAGAATCTCTGGGTTAAGCTCTAAGGACACTGACAACTCTCTGGGTTGTGCTCTCAGGAGACTGGCATCTCTCTGGGTTACCCACGAAGGGCAATTACTTATCTTCGGGCTACGCTATAAGGACACTGACCTCTCTCCAAGTGAAGCTCAAAGTACTCAGACGGATCTCTGGGTTTCACTTTCAGGACATTGACGTCTCTCTGGGTTTCACTCGAAGGACAATGACAACTATCTGGGTTACGCTCTAAGGATATTGACTAATCTCTGGTTTGCACTCTAAGGACACTGGCGTCTCTCTGGGTTACGCTCTAAGGATACTGACGAATCTCTGGGTTACGCTCTAAGGGCAATTACGTCTCTTCGGGCTACACTATAAGGACACTGACGTTTCTCCAAGTTATGCTGGAAGAATCTGAAGAATCTCTGGATTTCAATCTCTGGTCACTGACTACTCTCTAGGTTACGCTCTAAGGACACTGACATCTATCTGGGTTACACTGTAAGGACACTGACGAAGCTCTGGGTTCCACTCTAAGGACACTGACGACTCTCTGGATTACGCTCTAAGGACTCTGGCGACTCTCTGTGTTACGCTCTATGGACTTTGACGAATCTCTGGGTTACGCTATAAGGACATTGACGAATCTCTGGATTACGCTCTAAGGACTTTGATGAATCTCTGGGTTACGCTTTAAGGACATTAACGAATCTCTAGGTTACGATCTAAGGCCACTGACGAATGTCTGGTTTACTCACTAAAGGCACTGACGACTCTCTGTGTTACGTTCTAAGGACACTCGTCTCTCAGGTTTACGCTCTATGGACACTGACAAATCTCTGGGTTACGCTCTAAGGACACTCGTCTCTCAGGTTTACGCTCTATGGACACTGACAAATCTCTGGTTATGTTCTAATGACACTGACATATCTCTGGGTTATGCTCTAAGGACACTAGCAAATCTCTGGTTACGCTCTAATGACACTGACATATCTCTGGTTTGCACTCTAAGGACACTGGCGTCTCTCTGGGTTACCCTCTAAGGAAACTGACGAATCTCTGGGTTACGCTCAATGGACACGAATGAATTTCTGGTTACACTCTCATGACACTGATGTATCTCTGGTTTGCACTCTAAGGACACTGGCGTCTCTCTGGGTTACGCTCTAAGGACACTGACGAATCTCTGGGCAACCCTCTAAGGGCAGTTAAGTCTCTTCAGTCTGCACCATAAGGTCACTGATGAATCTCCGGGTTTTGCTATAAGGACATTGACATCTCTCTGGGTTACGCTCTAAGGATATTGACGAATCTCTGGTTTACGCTATAAGGACATTGACGAATCTCTGGGGAACGATCTAAGGACAATTACGTCTCTTCGGGCTACACTATAAAGGCACTGACGTTTCTCCAGGTTATGCTGGAAGAATCTGGAGAATCTCTGGATTTCATTCTCTGGACACTGATGACTCTCTAGGTTACGCTCTAAGGACACTGACAAATCTCTGGGTTACAATCTAAGGCCACTGACGAATCTCTTGTTTACTCACTAAAGGCACTGACAACTCTCTGTGTTACGCTCTCAAAACACTCATCTCTCAGATTTACGCTCTACGGACACTGACAAATTTCTGGGTTACGCGCTAAGGACACTAACAAATCTCTGGTTACGCTCTAATGACACTGACATATCTCTAGTTTGCACCCTAAGGACACTGGCATCTCCCTGGGATACGCTCTAAGGACACTGGCGTCTCTCTGGGTTATGCTCTAAGGAAACTGACGAATCTCTGGGTTACGCTCTAAGGACGTTAACGAATTTCTGATTACACTCTAATGACACTGACGTATCTCTAGTTTGCACTCTAAGCACACTGGCGTCTCTCTGGGATACGCTCTAAGGACACTGGCGTCTCTCTGAGTTATGCTCTAAGGAAACTGACGAATCTCTGGGTTACGCTCTAAGGACACTGGCGTCTCTGTATGTTACACTCTAATGACACTGACGTATATCTGTGTTAAACACTAAGGTCACTGACGAATCTCTGGGCTATGCTATAAGGACATTGACGTCTCTCTGGGTTACACTCTAAGTACACTGAAGACTCCCTGAGTTAAGCCCTAAGAAAACTCATGAATCTCCGGATTATGCTCTATGGACACTGACGAAACTCTGGGTTATGCTATAAGGACACTGACGAATCTCTGGGTTACATTCTAAACACACTGACGACTCTCTGGACATCGAACTAAGGTCATTGACGGCTCCCCGGGTTACACTCTAAGGACACTGACGTCTCTCTGTGTTACGCTATAAGGACACTGACCTCAATCCAGTTTACGGTCTAAGGACACTGACGAATTAATTGGTTACGCTCTAAGTGCACTGACGAAACACTTGGTTACCCTCTAAGGACACTGACGAATTTCTGGGTTACATTCTAAGGACTCTGACGACTCTCTGGGTTAGGCTAGAAGGGCACTGATGACTCTCCGGGTTACGCTTTAAGGACACTGACGAATCTTTGGTTTATTCTCTAAGGACATTGATGAACGTCTGTGTTATGCTCTAATGCCACTTACGCCATAAGGACATGGAAGAATCTTTGGTTTACACTCTAAGGACATTGACGACTCTCTTGGTTACGCTCTAAGGATATTGACGAATCTCTGGTTTACGCCATAAGGACACGGACGAATCTCTGGGTTACACTCTAAGGTTATTGACAAATCTCTGGGTTACGCTCTAAGGACAGTGACAACTGTCTGGGTTATGCTCTAAGGATATTGACGAATCTCTGGGTTACGCTGGAAGGACTCTGACGAATCTCTGGGTTTCATTCTCTGGACACTGACAACTCTCTAGTTTACGCTCTAAGGATACTGACGTCTTTCCGGGTTATGCTTTAAGGACAATGACGTATCACTGGACTACGCTCTAAGGACACTGATGAATCTCTGCGTTCCTCTCTAAGGACACTGACGACTCTCTGGATTATGCTCTAAGGACACTGACGAATCTCTGGGTTATGTTCTAAGTCCACTGATCAATCTCTGGGTTACGCTCTAAGGAGCCTGACTACTCTCAGGGTTACGATCTACAGACACTGACAAATCTCTGGGTTACACTCTAAGAACGCTAATGAATCTCTGGTTACGCTCTAATGACACTGACGTATCTCTGGTTTGCGCTCTAAGGACACTGACGAATCTCTAGGATACGGTCTAATGATACTGATGATTCTCTGTGTCAAACTCTAAGGAAATTGATGAATCTCTGGGTTAAGCTCTAAGGACACTGACGACTCTTTGGGTTGTGCTCTCAGGAGACTGGCCTCTCTCTGGTTTACCCTCGAAGGGCAATTACGTCTCTTCGGGCTACACTATAAGGACACTGACCTCTCTGCAGATTAGGCCGGAAGAACTCAGATGAATCTCTGGCTTTCACTCTAAGGACATTCACGTGTCTCTGGGTTTCAATCTACGGACACTGACGAGTCTCTCGGTTACGTTCTAAGGACACAGATGAATCTCTGGATTATGCTCTAAGGACACTGACGAGTCTCTCGGTTACGTTCTAAGGACACAGATGAATCTCTGGATTACGCTCTAAGGACACGGATGAATCTCGGGGTTACCCTCTAAGCGCACTTAAGTCTCTCCAGGCTACACTATAAGGTCTCTGACAAATCTCTGGGTTATGCTCTAAGTACATTGACGTCTCTCTGGGTTCTGCTATAAGGACACTGAAGTCTCCCTGAGTTAAGCTCTAAGGAAATTCATGAATCTCCAGGTTATGCTCTATGGACACTGACAAAACTCTGGGTTAAACTCTGGGTTACGCTGTAAGGTTTTTGACAAATCTTTTTGGGTTACATTCTAAAGACACTGACAACTCTCTGGGCATCGAACTAAGGTCATTGACGGCTCTCCGGGTTACGATCTAAGGACACTGATGACTATCTGGGTTACGCTCTAAGGGCACTGACGACTATCTGGGTTACATTCTAAGGACACTGAGAACTCTCTGGGTTACGCTCTAAGGATATTGATGAATCTCTAGTTTACGCGATTAAGACACAGATGAATCTCTGGGTTATGCTCTAAGGTTATTGACCAATCTCTGGGTTACACTCTAAGGACTCTGATGACTGTCTGGGTTACGCTCTAAGGATATTGACGAATCTCTGGGTTACGCTGGAAGAACTCCGACAAATCTCTGGGTTTCATTCTCTGGACACTGATTTCTCTATAGTTCATGCTCTAAGTACACTGATGGCTCTCTGGGTTACGCTCTAAGGACACTGACGTCTTTCCGGGTTACGCTTTAAAGACATTGATGTATCTCTGGTTTATGCTCTAAGGACACTGACGAATCTCTGTGTTCCGTTCTAAGGACACTGATGACTCTTTGGGTTACGCTCTAAGGACACTGACTACTCTCAGGGGTACACTCTACAGACACTGACAAATCTCCGGGTTACGCTCTAAGGATGCTAACGAATCCCTGGTTATGCTCTAATGACACTGACTTATCTCTGGTTTGCGCTTTAGGGACACTGGCTTCTCTCTGGGATATGCTGTAAGGAAACAGATGAATCTCTGGATTACGATCTAAGGACACTCACGAATTTCTGGTTACACTATTTTGACACTGACGTATCTCTGGTTTGCGCTCTAAGGACACTGACGAATCTTTAGGATACGCTCTAATGATACTGACAATTCTCTGTGTTAAATTCTAAGGACATTGATGAATCTCTGGGTTAAGCTCTAAGGACACTGACGTCTCTCTGGGCTGTGCTCTCAGGAGACTGGCATCTCTCTGGGTTACCCTCGAAGAGCAATTATGTCTCTTCAGGCTACGCAATAAGGACACTGACCTCTCTCCAAGTGAGGCTGGAAGAACTCAGAAGAATCTCTGGGTTTCACTCTAAGGACATTCACGTGTCTCTGGGTTTCAGTCTAAGGACACTGACGAATCTCTCGGTTACGCTCTAAGGACACTCACGAATCTCTGGGTTACCCTCTAAGTGCACTTGAGTATCTCCAGGCTACACTATAAGGTCACTGACGAATCTCTGGGTTATGCTATAAGGACATTGATGTCTCGCTGTGTTACGCCCTAAGGACACTGAAGTCTCCCTGAGTTAAGCACTAAGGAAACTCATGAATCTCCGGGTTATGCTCTATGGACACTGGCAAAACTCTGGTTTACGCTATAAGGTTTTTGACGAATCTCTACGGGTTACGCTGTAAGAACACTGACATCTCTCTGGGTTACGATCTAAGGATATTGATGAATCTCTGTCTTACGCCATAATAACACGGACGAATCTCTGGGTTACACTCTAAGGACACTGACAAATTTATTGTTTCCACTCAAAGGACACTGATGAAACTCAGGGTATCCTCCAAGGACACTGACGAATTTCTGGGTTACGCTCTAAGGACACTGATGAATCTCTGGGTTCCACTCTAAGGACACTGACGACTCTCTGGATTACGCTCTAAGGACACTGACGACTCTCTGTGTTACGCTCTGAGGATGCTGATGAAACTCTGGGTTATGCTGTAAGGACACTGACGTATCTCTGGGTTACGCTCTGAGGCCAATGATGAATCTCTGGTTTACCCTCTAAAGGAACTGTGTTACACTCTAAGGACGCTGACGAATCTCTGGGTCACACTCTAAAGGCACTGATGACTCTCTGGGTTATGCTCTAAGGACACTGTCGTCTCTCAGGTTTACGCTTTATGGACACTGACAAATCTCTGGGTTACACTCTAAGGACACTGACAAATTTCTGGGTGACTCTCTAAGAACGCTAATAAATCTCTGGTTATGCTCTAATGACACTGACACATCTCTGGTTTGGACTCTAAGGACACTGGCGCCTCTCTGGGATACGCTCTAAGGACACAGGTGTCTCCCTGGGTTGCGCTCTAAGGAAACTGACGAATCTCTGGGTTAAGCTATAAGGACAATGACGAATCTCTGGGGAACGATCTAAGGGCAATTACGTCTCTTCGGGCTATGCTATAAGTACAGTGAAGTTTCTCCAGCTTATGCTGGAAGAATCTGAAGAATCTCTGGATTTCATTCTCTGGACACTGACATCTCTCTGGGTTACGCTTTAAGGACACTGACGAATCTCTGGGTTCCACTCTAAGGACACTAACGAATCTCTGGTTTATGCTCTAAAGGCACTGACGACTCTCTGGGTTACGCTCTAAGGACACTCGTCTCTCAGGTTTATGCTCTACGGACACTGACAAATCTCTGGGTTACGCTCTAAGGACACTGACGATTTCTGGGTTACCGCTAAGGACACAAACAAATCTCTGGTTACGCACTAATGACACTGACATATCTCCGGTTTACACTTTAAGGACACTGGCGTCTCTCTGGGTTATGCTCTAAGGAAACTGATGAATCTCTGGGTTACACTCTAAGGACACTAATGAATTTTTTGTTACACTCTAATGACTGACGTATCTCTGGTTTGCACTCTAAGGACAATGGCGTCTCTGTAGAATACGCTCTAATGACATTGACCAATCTCTGTGTTAAACTCTAAGGACATTGACGAATCTGTGGGTTACACTATAAGGACATTGACGTCTCTCTGGGTTACACTCTAAGGACACCGACGAATGTCTGTGTTACACTCTAAGGACACTGACGACTCTGACTTACGCTCTAAGGACACTGACGACTCTCTGTGGTACGCTCTAAGGACACTGACGACTATTTGGGTTACACTCTAAGGACACTGACCACTCTCTGGGTTACATTCTAAGGACACTGATGACTCTCTGGGTTATACTCTAAGGTCACTGACAACTCTCTGGGTTACGCTGCAAGGACACTGACGAGTTTCTGGGTTATTCTCTAAGGACACTGACGAATTTATTGGTTATGCTGTAAGGAAACTGACGAAACTCTGGGTTACCCTCTAAGGACACTGACGAATCTCTTTCTTAAGCTCTAAGGACACTGATATCTCTCTGGGTTACGCTCTAAGGACACTGATGAATTTATTGGTTACGCTCTAAGGACACTGACGAAACTCTGGGTTCCACTCTAAGCACACTGACGAATCTCTTTCGTAAGCTCTAAGGATACTGATGACTCTCTATGTTACGCTTTAAGCACTTTGTCGAATCTCTGGGTTCCACTCTAAGGACACTGACGACTCTCTAGGTTACGCTCTAAGGACACTGACATCTCTCTGTGTTAAGCTCTAAGGACTTTGACGAATCTCTGGGTTAGGCTCTAAGGTTATTGACAAATCTCTGGGTTACGCTGGAAGAACCCCGACGAATCTCTGGGTTTCATTATCTGGACACTGACGACTCTCTAGTTTACACTCTAAGTACACTGACAAATCTCTGCGTTCCGCTCTAAGGACACTGACGACTCACTGGATTACGCTCTAAGGACACTGACAAATCTCTCTGTTAAGCTCTAAGGGCACTGACGAATCTCAGGGTTACGCTTTACGGACACTGACAAATCTCTGGGTTACACTCAAAGAATACTAACGAATTTCTGGTTACGCTCTTTTGACACTGACTTATCTCTGGTTTGCACTCTAGTGACACTGGAGTCTCTCTGGAATACGCTCTAAGGAAACTGATGAATCTCTGGGTTACGCTTTCAGGACACTAACGAATTTCTGGTTACGCTCTTTTGATACTGACGTATCTTTGGTTTGCACTCTAAGGACACTGGCGTCTCTCTTGGATACGCACTAATGACACTGACGATTCTCTGTGTTAAACTCTAAGGACATTGACGAGTCTTTCTGTTACACTCTAAGGATGCTGAAATCTCCCTGAGTTAAGCTTTAAGGAAACTCATGAATCTCCAGGTTATGCTCTATGGACACTGACGGATCTCTGGGTTACGCTCTAAGGACACTAACAAATCTCTGGTTATGCTCTAAACGACACTGACACATCTCTGGTTTGCATTCTAAGGACACTGGCATCTCTCTGGGATATGCTCTAAGGACACTGGTGTCTCTCTGTGTTAAACTCTAAGGACATTGACGAATCTGTGGGTTACGCTCCAAGGATACAAATGAAACTCTGGGTTACACTCTAAGGTCAGTGACAAAACTCTGGGTTATGCTATAAGGTCATTGACATCACTCTGGGTTACACTCTAAGGACACTGACGACTCTGACTTACGCTCTAAGGACACTGACGACCTTGTGGGTTACGCTCTAAGGACACTGACCACTCTCTGGGTTACAGTCCAAGGACAGTGACAACTCTCTGGGTTACCCTCTAAGGATATTGACGAGTCTCTGGCTTACGCTATAAGGACATTGACGACTGTCTGGGTTATGCTCTAAGGCTATTGACGAATCTCTGGGTTACGCTGGGAGAACTCCGACGAATCTCTGGGTTTCATTATCTGGACACTGACGACTCTCTAGTTTACGCTCTAAGTACACTGACGTCTTTCCGGGTTACGCTTTAAGGACATTGACGTAGCTCTGGGTTATGCTCTAAGGACACTGACAAATCTCTGCTTTCCGCTCTAAGGACACTGACGACTCTCTGGGTTACGCTCTAAGAATGCTAACAAATCTTTGGTTATGCTCTAATGACACTGACGTATCTCTGGTTTGCACTCTAAGGACACTGGCGTCTCTCTGGGTTATGTTCTAAGGACACTGACGACTCTCTTAATTACGCTTTAAGGACACTGACGAATCTCTCTGTTACGCTCTAAGGCCACTGACGAATCTCAGGGTTACGTTCTAAGATTGCTAACAAATTTATGGTTACGCTCTAATGACACTGACGTATCTCTGGTTTGCACTCTAAGGACACTGACGACTCTCTGGATTACGCTCTAAGGACACTGACGAATCTCTGGGTTATGCTCTAAGGACACTGACGACTCTCTTAATTACGCTTTAAGGACACTGACGAATCTCTCTGTTACGCTCTAAGGCCACTGATGAATCTCAGGGTTACGCTCTAAGAATGCTAACAAATCTCTGGTTACGCTCTAATGATACTGACATATCTCTGGTTTGCACTCTAAGGACACTGGCGTCTCTGTAGGATACGCTCTAATGACACTGACCAATCTCTGTGTTAAACTGTAAGGACACAGACGAAACTCTGGGTTATCCTCTAAGGTCACTGATGAATCTCTGGGTTATGCTATAAGGACATTGACGTCTCTCTGGTTTACACTCTAAGGACACCGAAGTCTCCCTGAGTTAAGCTCCAAGGAAACTCATGAATCTCTGGGTTATGCTCTAAGGACATTGATGAAACTCTGGGTTACGCTGGAAGGACATTGACGAATCTCTATGGGTTACATTCTAAGGACACTGACGATTCTCTGGGCATCGAACGAAGGTCATTGACAGCTCTCCGGGTTACGCTGTAAGGGCCCTGACCTCAATCCAGTTTATGGTCTAAGGACACTGACGAATTTATTGGTTACGCTCTAAGGACACTGACGTCTCTCTGGGTTACACTCTAAGGACA
Source organism: Carcharodon carcharias (assembly GCF_017639515.1). Lineage (NCBI taxonomy): Eukaryota > Metazoa > Chordata > Chondrichthyes > Lamniformes > Lamnidae > Carcharodon > Carcharodon carcharias. The sequence continues at coordinate 30,476,367 of NC_054497.1, read as the reverse complement.
CTGACCACTCTCTGGGTTACATTCTAAGAACACTGACGAAACTCTGGGTTACCCACTAACGACACTGACGAATTTCTGGGTTACGCTCTAAGGACACTGACGTCTCTCTGGGTTTCACTCTAAGGACACTGACTACTCTCTGGGTTATTCTGTAAGGACACTGACGAATTTCTGGCTTATGCTCTAAGGACACTGACGTCTCTCTGGGTTATTCTCTAAGGACACTTACGAATTTATTGGTTATGCTCTAAGGACACTGACGAATTTCTGGGTTCCACTCTAAGCACACTGACGAATCTCTTTCATAAGCTCTAAGGACACTGATGACTCTCTATGTACGCTCTAAGCACTTTGACGAAACTCTGGGTTCCGCACTAAGGACACTGACGACTCTCTAGGTTACGATCTAAGGACACTGACATCTCTCTGTGTTAAGCTCTAAGGACTTTGACGAATCTCTGGGTTAGGCTCTAAGGCCACTGATGAATCTCTGGTTTACGCTCTTCAGGCACTGACAACTCTCTGGGTTATGCTCTAAGGACACTCGTCTCTCAGGTTTACGCTCTAAGGACACTGACGAATCTCTGGTTTACGCTCTAAGGACACTGACGAATCTCTGGTTTACGCTCTAAGGACACTGAGGAGTCTCTGGGTTATGGTCTAAGGATATTGACGAAACTCTGGGTTACACTCTAAGGATGCTGACAAATCTCTGGGTTACGCTCTAAGGACACTGACATCCCTCTGGTTTACGCCCTAAGGACACTGACGAATTTATTGTTTACGCTCTAAGGACACTGACGAAACTCGGTTTACCCGCTAAGGACACTGACGACTCTCTGGCTTACACTCTAAGGACACTGACGACGCTCTGGTTTATTCTCTAAGGACACTAACGAATGTCTGGCTTACGCTATAAGGACATGGATGAATCTCTGGGTTACCCTCTAAGGACACTGACGACTCTCTGGGTTACACTCTAAGGACACTGATGCCTCTCTGGCTTATGGTTTAAGGACACTGACGACTCTCTGGGTTATTCTCTAAGGACACTGACGAATGTCTGGCTTACGCTATAAGGATATGGACAAATCTCTGGGTAACGCTACATGGACACTAACGACTCTCTGGGTTACACTATAAGGACGCTGACAACTCTCTGGGTTACCCTATAAAGATATTGACAAAACTCTGGGTTACACTCTAAGGATATTGACGAATCTCTGGCTTGCGCTCTAAGGACACTGACGAACTTATTGATTTTGCTGTAAGGACACTGACGAATTTCTGGGTTACCCTGTAAGGACACTGATGAATTCCAGGCTTTCACTCTAAGGACACTGTCGTCTCTCTGGGTTATTCTCTAAGTTCACTGACGAACGTCTGGGTTATTCTCTAAGGACACTGACGAGTCTCTGGGATACACTTTAAGCACACTGATGACTCTCTGGGTTGTGCTCTCAGGAGACTGGCCTCTCTCTGGTTTACCCTCGAAGGGCATTTACGTGTCTTCGGGCTACGCTATAAGGACACTGACCTCTCTCCAGGTTAGGCATCTCTCTGTAATAAGCTCTAAGGATACTGACACCTCTCTGGGTCACGCTGTAAGGACACTAAGAAATCTCTGGGTTATGCTCTAAGGACACTGAGGAATCTGTGGACACTGACCTCTCTCCTGGTTAGGCTGGAAGAACTCAGACGAATCTCTGGGTTTCACTCGAAGGACACTGACGAATCTCTCGGTTATGGTCTAAGGACACTGACGAGTCTCTCAGTTCCTCTCTAAGGACACAGATGAATCTCTGGGTTACCTGCTAAGGGCACTTAAGTTTCTCCAGGCTACACTATAAGGTCACTGACGAATATCTGGGTTACGCTCAAAGGACACTGAAGTGTCCCTGAGTTAAGCTCTAAGGAAAATCATGATTCTCCACGTTATGCTCTATGGACACTGACGGATCTCTTGGTTACGCTGTAGGGACACTGATGAATCTCTACGGGTTACATTCTAAGGCCACTGACGAATCTCTGGGCATCAAACTAAGGTCATTGACAGATCTCCGGGTTACGATCTAAGGACACTGACGTCTCCCTGTGTTAAGCTCTAAGCATACTGACGTCTAAGGACACTGACGAATCTCTGGGTTACACTTTAAGGACACTGACAAATGTCTGGCTTACGCCATAAGGACACGGACGAATCTCTGGGTTATGCTCTAAGGATATTGACGAATCTCTGGGTTACGCTGTAATGACACTGACGACTCTCTCTGTTAAGCTCTAAGGACACTGACATCTATCTGGGTTATGCTCTAAGGACACTGACGACTCTCTGGTTTATTCTCTAAGGACATTAACGAATGTCTGGCTTACGTTATATGGACATGGACAAATCTCTGGGTTACACTCTAAGGACACTGACAGCTCTCTGGGTAACACTCTAAGGACACTGACAACTCTCTGGGTTATTCTCGAAGGACACTGACGAATGTCTGGCTTACACTATAAGGATACGGACGAATCTCTGGGTAACGCTCCATGGACACTAACAGCTCTCTGGGTTACACTATAAGGACACTGACGACTCTCTGGGTTACCCTATAAAGAAATTGACGAAACTCTGGGTTACAATCTAAGGATATTGACGATTCTCTGTGTTAAACTCTAAGGACATTGATGAATCTCTGGGTTACGCTCTAAGCACACTGATGACTCTCTGGGTTACGCTCTAAGGACACTGACCTCTCTCTGGGTTACCCTGTAAGGACACAGACGACTCTCTGGGTTACGCTCTAAGGACACTGACGCCTCTCTGGCTTACGGTCTAAGGACACTGACTACTCTCTGGGTTATTCTCTAAGGACACTGACGAATGTCTGGCTTACGCTATAAGGATATGGACAAATCTCTGGGTAACGCTCCATGGATACTAACGACTCTCTGGGTTACACTATAAGGACACTGATGACTCTCTGGGTTACCCTATAAAGATATTGACGAAACTCTGGGTTACACTCTAAGGATATTGACGAATCTCTGGCTTGCGCTCTAAGGACACTGACGAATTTATTGGTTTTGCTGTAAGGACACTGACGAATTTCTGGGTTACCCTGTAAGGACACTGACGAATTCCTGGCTTACGCTCTGAGGACACTGTCGTCTTTCTGGGTTATTCTCTAAGTTCACTGACGAATGTCTGGTTTATTCTCTAAGGACACTGACGAGTCTCTGGGATATGCTCTAAGCACACTGATGACTCTCTAGGTTTGCTCTCAGGAGACTGGCCTCTCTCTGGGTTACCCTCGAAGGACAATTACGTGTCTTCGGGCTATGCTATAAGGACACTGACCTCTCTCCAGGTTAGGCATCTCTCTGTAATAAGCTCTAAGGATACTGACACCTCTCTGGGTCACGCTGTAAGGACACTAAGGAATCTCTGGGTTATGCTCTAAGGACACTGAGGAATCTGTGGACACTGACCTCTCTCCTGGTTAGGCTGGAAGAACTCAGACGAATCTCTGGGTTTCACTCGAAGGACACTGACGAATCTCTCGGTTATGGTCTAAGGACACTGACGAGTCTCTCAGTTCCTCTCTAAGGACACAGATGAATCTCTGGGTTACCCGCTAAGGGCACTTAAGTTTCTCCAGGCTACACTATAGGGTCACTGACGAATATCTGGGTTACGCTCAAAGGACACTGAAGTGTCCCTGAGTTAAGCTCTAAGGAAAATCATGATTCTCCACGTTATGCTCTATGGACACTGACGGATCTCTGGGTTACGCTGTAGGGACACTGATGAATCTCTACGGGTTACATTCTAAGGCCACTGACGAATCTCTGGGCATCAAACTAAGGTCATTGACAGATCTCCGGGTTACGATCCAAGGACACTGACGTCTCCCTGTGTTAAGCTCCAAGCATACTGACGTCTAAGGACACTGACGAATCTCTGGGTTATTCTCTAAGGACACTGACAAATGTCTGGCTTACGCTATAAGGACACGGACGAATCTCTGGGTTACGCTCTAAGGATATTGACGAATCTCAGGGTTACGCTCTAATGACACTGACGACTCTGTCTGTTAAGCTCTAAGGACGCTGACGACTCTCTGGGTCATGCTCTCAGGAGACTGGCATCTCTCTGGGTTACCCTCGAAGGGCAATTACGTGTCTTCAGGCTACTCAATAAGGACACGGACCTCTCTCCAGGTTAGGCTGGAAGAACTCAGACGAATCTCTGGGTTTCACTCTAAGGACATTGACATCTCTCTGGGTTTCACTCGAATCTCTGAGTTACCCATTAAGCGCACTTAATTCTCTCCAGGCTACACTATAAGGACACTGACGAATCTCAGGGTTATGCTGTAAGGACATTAACAAATCTCTATGGGTTATATTCTAAGGACACTGACGACTCTCTGGGCATCGAACTAAGGTCATTGACGGATCTACGGGTTATGATCTAAGGGCATAGACGTCTCTCTGTATTAAGCTCTAAGGATACTGACATCGCTCTGGGTTACGCTCTTAGGACACTGACGTCTCTCTGGTTTATGCTCTAAGGACATTGACGTCTCTCTGGTTTATTCTCTAAGCACACTGACGACTCTCTGGGTTACGGTCTAAGGATATTGAAGAAACTCTGGGTTACGCTCTAAGGAGGCTGACAAATCTCTGGGTTAAGCTGTAAGGACACGGACGAATCTCTGAGTTAGGCTCTAAGGCCACTGACATCTCTCTGGATTACACACTAAGGACAATGACGAATCTCTGGCTTACGCTCTAAGGACGCTGACAAATTTCTGGATTACACTCTAAGGACACTGACGTCTCTCTGTGTTATTCTCTAAGGACACTGATGAATGTCTGGCTTACACTATAAGCACACGGACGAAACTCTGGTTAATGCTCTAAGGACACTGACAACTCTCTGGGTTACGCTCTAAGGACACAGACGGCTCTCTGGGTTACTCTCTAAGGACACAGACGACTCTCTGGGTTACTCTCTAAGGACACAGGCGACTCTCTGGGTTACTCTCTAAGGACACAGACGACTCTCTGGGTTACGCTCTAAGGACACTGACATCTCTCTGGGTTACGCTGTAAGGACACCGACGAATTTATTGGTTATGCTCTAAGGATACTGACGAAACTCTATTTTACGCTCTAAGGACACTGACGATTTTCTGGCTTACGCTATAAGGAAATTGACGAATCTCTGGCTTATGCCATAATGACACTGACGAATCTCTGGGTTACGCTCTAAGGACACTGACATCTCTCTGGGTTACGCTCTAAGGACACCGATGAATTTATTGGTTAAGCTACAAGCACACTGATGAAACTCTGGGTTACCCTCTAAGGACAATGAGGAATTTCTGGGTTACCCTTTAAGGACACTGACAAATTTCTGGCTTACGCTGTAAGGTATTGACGAATCCCTGGGTTACACTCTAAGGACACTGACGACTCTCTGGGTTACATTCTAAGGACACAGACGACTCTCTGGCTTACAGTCTAATGACACTGACAAATCTCTGGGTTATGCTGTAAAGACACTGACGAATTTCTGGCTTACGCTCAAAGGACACTGACGACTCTCTGGGTTATTCTCTAAGGACACTGACAAATGTCTGGCTTATGCTATAAGGACACTGACAACTCTCTGGGTTACTCTCTAAGGACACTGACAACTTTCTGGGTTACGCCATAAGGACACTGACGAATCTCTGGGTTGTGCTCTCAGGAGACTGGCATCTCCCTGGGTTACCCTCGAAGGGCAATTACGTTTCTTCAGGCTACGCTATAAGGACACTGACCTCTCTCCAGGTTAGGCTGGATGAACTCAGATGAATCTCTGGGTTCCACTCTAAGGACATTAACCTCTCTCTGGGTTTCACTCGAAGGACACTGACAAATCTCTCGGTTATGCTCTAAGGACACTGATGAGTCTCTTGGTTATGCTGTAAGGACACAGATGACACTCTGGGTTACGCTGTAAGGACATTAACGAATCTCTATGTGTTACATACTAAGGACACTGACGATTCTCTGGGCATCGAACTAAGGTAATTGATGGATCTACGGGTTACGATCTAAGGACACTGACATCTCTCTGGGATACGCTCTAAGGACGCTGACATCTCTCCGGGTTATTCTCTAAGGACAATGACGAAACTCTGGGTTATTTTCTAAGGACACTGACAAATTTCTAGATTACACTCTAAGGACACTGACGTCTCTCTGGGTTATTCTCTAAGGACACTAACGAATGTCTGTGTTACGCTCGAAGGACACTGACGACTCTCTGGGTTACCCTCTAAGGACACTGACGATTTTCTGGGTTTCGCTATAAAGATATTGATGAATCTGTGGGTTACACTCTAAGCACACTGACGACTCTCTGGCTTACGCTCTAAGGACACTGACGACTCTCTGGTTTACGCTATAAAGATATTGACAACTCTGGGTTACACTCTAAGGACACTGACAAATTTATTGGTTATACTTTAAGGGCACTGAAGAATGTCAGTGTTACGCTCTAAGGACACTGACGACTCTCTGGCTTACGCTGTAAGGAGACTAACGATTCTCTGGCTTACGTTCTAAGGACACTGACGACTCTCTGGGTTATTGTCGAAGGACACTGATGAATGTCTGTCTTACGCTATAAGGACACGGACGAATCTCTGGGTAACGCTATAAGGATATTGACAAATCTCTGTGTTATGCTCTAAGGACACTGAAGAATCTCTGGGTTATGCTCTAAGGACACTGACGAATCTCTGGGTTATGCTCTAAGGACACTGACATCTCTCTGGGTTACTCTCTAAGGACACTGACGAATTTATTGGTTAAGCAATAAGCACACTGATGAAACTCTGGGTTACCCTCTAAGGACACTGACAAATTTCTGGCTTATGCTATAAGGACACTGACGACTCTCTGGGTTACGCTATAAGGATATTGACAAATCTCTGGGTTATGCTCTAAGGACACTGACGAATCTCTGGGTTATGCTCTAAGGACACTGACGAATCTCTGGGTTATGCTCTAAGGACACTGACATCTCTCTGGGTTACTCTCTAAGGACACTGACGAATTTATTGGTTAAGCTATAAGCACGCTGATGAAACTCTGGGTTACCCTCTAAGGACAATGAGGAATTTCTGGCTTACGCTCTAAGGTTATTGACGAATCTCTGGGTTACGCTCTAAGGACACTGACACCTCTCTGGCTTATGGTCTAAGGACACTGACGACGCTCTGGGTTATTCTCTAAGTTCACTTAAGTCTCTCCCGGCTACACTATAAGGTCATTGACGAATCTCTGGGTTATGCTCCAAGGACACTGATGACACTCTGGTTATGCTGTAAGGACATTAACGAATCTCTATGTGTTACATACTAAGGACACTGACGATTCTCTGGGCATCGAACTAAGGTCATTGACGGATCTGTGGGTTACGATCTAAGGACACTGACATCTCTCTGGGATATTCTCTACGGGCACTGACGAATTTCTGTGTTACGCTCTAAGGACACTGATGAATCTCTGGGTTATGGTGTAAGGACATTGAGGAATCTCTGGGTTATGGTGTAAGGACATTGAGGAATCTCTGGGTTACGCTCTAAGGACACTGAGGAATCTCTGGGTTACGGTCTAAGGGCACTGACATCTGTCTGTATAAAGCTCTAAGGATACTGACATCTCTCGGAGTTACGCTCTAAGGACACTGATGAATCTCTGGGTTACACACTAAGGACACTGACGACTCTCTGGTGTACACTCTAAGCACACTGACATCTCTCTGGGTTACCCTCTAAGGACACTGACGACTCTCTTGGTTTCGCTATAAAGATAGTGATGAATCTGTGGGTTACGCTCTAAGCACACTGACGACTCTCTGGCTTACGCTCTAAGCACACTTACTACTCTCTGGCTTATGCTCTAAGGACACTGATGACTCTCTGGGTTACACTCTAAGGACACTGACGACTCTCTGGCTTATGCTCTAAGGACACTGACGTCTCTCTGGTTTATGCTATAAAGATATTGACATCTCTGGGTTACGCTCTAAGGACACTGACGTCTCTCTGGTTTATGCTATAAAGATATTGACATCTCTGGGTTACGCTCTAAGGACACTGACAAATTTATTGGTTATACTTTAAGAGCAGTGTTACGCTCTAAGGACACTGACGACTCTCTGGCTTACGCTGTAATGACACTGACGACTCTCTGGCTTACGTTCTAAGGACACTGAAGACTCTCTGGGTTATTGTCGAAGGACACTGACGAATGTCTGGCTTACGCTCTAAGGACACGGACGACTCTCTGGGTTACTCTCTAAGGACACTGACGAATGTCTGGCTTACGCTATAAGGACACGGATGAATCTCTGCGTTACGCTTTAAGGACACTGATGACTCTCTGGTTACGCTATAAGGATATTGACGAATCTCTGGGTAATGCTCTAAGCACCATGACGACTTTTTGGGTTACACTCTAAGGATATTGACGAAACTCTGGGTTACACTCTAAGGATATTGTTGAATCTCTGGCTGACGCTCTAAGGATGCTGACAAATTTATTGGTTATGCTCTAAGGACACTGACGAAACTCTGGGTTATGCGGTAAAGACACTGACGAATTTATTGGTTATGCTCTAAGGACACTGACGAAACTCTGTTTTACCCTCTGAAGACTCTGACGAATTTCTGAGTTACCCTGTAAGGACACTGACGAATTTCTGGCTTACGCTCTAAGGACACTGACGACTCTCTGGGTTAAGCTCTAAGGACACTGACAACTCTCTGGGTTACGCCATAAGGACACTGACGAATCTCTGGGTTAAGCTCTAAGGACACTGACGACTCTCTGGGTTGTGCTCTCAGGAGACTGGCATCTCTCTGGGTTACCCTCGAAGGGCAATTACGTTTCTTCAGGCTACGCTATAAGGACACTGACCTCTCTCCAGGTAATTGATGGATCTACGGGTTACGATCTAAGGACACTGACAAATTTCTGGATTACACTCTAAGGACACTAACGTCTCTCTGGGTTATTCTCTAAGGACACTAACGAATGTCTGTGTTACGCTCTAAGGACTCTGACGACTCTCTGGCTTATGCTCTAAGGACCCTGACGACTCTCTGGGTTATGCTCTAAGTACACTGATGCCTCTCTGGGTTACGGTCTAAGGATATTGACGAAACTCTGGGTTACGCTCTAAGGCCACTAATGAATCTCTGGGTTACGCTCTAAGGACACTGATGAATTTATTGGTTACGCTCTAAGGAGACTGACGAAAATCTGGGTTACGCTCTAAGGACACTGACAAATTTCTGGCTTACGGTCTAATGACACTGATGTCTCTCTGGGTTATTCTCTAAGGACACTGAAGGATGTCTGTGTTACGCTCTAAGGACACAGAAGACTCTCTGGCTTACGCTGTAAGGACACTGACGACTCTGGCTTACGCTCTAAGGACACTGACGACTCTCGGTTATTCTCTAAGGACACTGACGAATGTCTGGCTTACACTCAAAGGACACTGATGACTCTCTGGGTTACACTCTAAGGACACTGACGACTCTCTGGTTTACGCTCTAAGGATATTGACGAATCTCTGGCTTACACCATAAGGACACGGACAAATCTCTGGGTTACGCTCTAAGGACATTGACGACTCTCTGGCTTACGCTGTAAGGACACTGACGAATTTATTGGTTATGCTCTAAGGACATTGATGACCCCCTGGGATATTCTCTAAGGACACTGACGAATGTCTGGCTTACACTCAAAGAACACTGACGACTCTCTGGGTTACACTCTAAGGACACTGACGACTCTCTGGGTTACGCTCTAAGGATATTGACGAATCTCTGGCTTACACCATAAGGACACGGACAAATCTCTGGGTTACGCTCTAAGGACACTGACGACTCTCTGGCTTACGCTGTAAGGACACTGACGAATTTATTGGTTATGCTCTAAGGACATTGATGACCCTCTGGGATATTCTCTAAGGACACTGATGAATGTCTGGCTTACGCTGTTAGGACACTGATGATTTTATTGGTTACGCTCTAAGGACACTGACGAAACACTGTTTTACCCTCTAAAGACTCTGACGAATTTCTGGGTTACCCTGTAAGGACACTGACGAATTTCTGGCTTACCCTCTAAGGACACAGACGTCTGTCTGGGTTACGCTCTAAGGACACTGAGAACTCTCTGGGTTAGGCTATAAGGATATTGAATACTCTCTGGCTTATGCTGTTAGGACACTGACGAATCTCTGGGTTAAGCTCTAAGGACACTGATGAATCTCTGGATTGTGCTCTGAGGAGACTGGCATCTCTCTGGGTTACCCTCGAAGGCCAATTACGTCTCTTCGGGCTACGCTATAAGGACACTGATCTCTCTCCTGGTTAGGCTGGAGAACTCAGATGAATCTCTGGGTTTCCCTCTAAGGACACTGACGTCTCTCTGGGTTTCACTCTAAGGACACTAACGAAACTCTCGTTTACGCTCTAAGGACACTGATGATTCTCTTGGTTATGCTCTAAGGAGACAGATGAATCTCGGGGTTACTCGCTAAGCACACTTAAGTCTCTCCCGGCTACACTATAAGGTCACTGACGAGTCTCTGGGTTATGCTCTAAGGACACTGATGACACTCTGGTTATGCTGTAAGGACATTAACGAATCTCTATGTGTTACATACTAAGGACACTGACGATTCTCTGGGCATCGAACTAAGGTCATTGACGGATCTACGGGTTACGATCTAAGGACACTGACGTCTCTCTGGGTTATTCTCTACTGGCAATGACGAATTTCTGTGTTACGCTCTAAGGACACTGATGATTCTCTGGGTTATTCTCTAAGGTCACTGACGAATCTCTGGGTTATGGTGTAAGGACATTGAGGAATCTCTGGGTTATGATCTAAGGGCACTGACATCTGTCTGTATTAAGCTCTAAGGATACTGTCATTTCTCGGGGTTACGCTCTAAGGACACTGATGAATCTCTGGGTTACGCTCTAAGGACACTGACGACTCTGGTGTACACTCTAAGCACACTGATATCTCTCTGGGTTACTCTCTAAGGACACTGACGAATTTATTGGTTAAGCTATAAGCACACTGACGAAACTCTGGGTTACCCTCTAAGGACACTGACGAATCTCTGGGTTACGCTCTAAGGACACTGACGACTCTCTGGGTTTCGCTATAAAGATATTGATGAATCTGGGGTTTAGGCTCTAAGCACACTGACGACTCTCTGGCTTATGCTCTAAGGACACTGTCGACTCTGATATTGACGAATCTCTGGGTTACACTCTAAGGACGCTAACAAATCTCTGGGTTACGCTCAAAGGACACTGACGACTCTCTGGGTTATTCTCTAAGGACACTGACGAATATCTATTTTGCGGCCAAAGGACACTGACGACTCCCTGGGTTACGCACTAAGGACACTGACGACTCTCTGGGTTACGCTCTAAGGACACTGATGACTCTCTGGGTTACGCTCTAAGGATATTGACTAATCTCTGGGTAACGCTCTCAGGACACTGACGTCTCTCTGGGTTATTGTCAAATAATACTGACGACTCCCTGGGTTCCCCTCTAAATACACTGACGAGCCTCTGGTTTAAGCTCTAAGGATAAAGATAAATCTCAGGTTTACACTCTAAGGAAACTGACGATTCTCTGCGTTATGTTCTAAGAATATTGACGAAACTCTGGGTTACGCCATAAGGACAATGACAAATCTCTGGGTTACGCTCTATGCACACTGACGACTCTCTGAGATATGCTCTAAGGGCAATTATGTCTCCTCGGGCTATGCAATTAGGACATTGACATCTCTCCAGGTTACGCTTGAAGTATTCTGACGAATCTCTGGGTTTAATTATCTGGACACTGACGACTCTCTAGGTTACGTTCTAAGGACACTGACGTCTCTCTGGGTTACGGTCTAAGGCCACTGACGTCTCTCCGGGTTATGCTTTTAGGACATTGACATATGTCAGGGTCATGCTCTAAGGACACTGACGAATCTCTGGGTTACGCTCTCAGGACACTGACAAATTTATCGGTTACCCTCTAAGGACACTGATGAATTTCTGTGTTACGCTCTAAGGAAACTGACAAAACTCTAGGTAACCCTCGAAGGACGCTGACGACTCTCTGGTTTACGCTCTAAGGATATTGACTAATCTCTGGGTTACGCTCTAAGGGTATTGATGAAACTCTGGGTTACGCCGTAAGGACACTGACAAATCTCAGGGTTACGCTCTATAGACACTGACAAATCTCTGCGTTTGCTGTAAGGACTCGGGTTATTCCGGGGTAACGCTCTCAGGACACTGACGTCTCTCTGGGTTATTCTCTAATGATACTGACGAATCTCTGGGTTACGCTCTAAATACACTGACGAGTCTCTGGGTTAAGCTCTAAGGACACGGATGAATCTCTGGTTTACGCTCTAAGGACACTGACGACTCTATGGGTTACGCTCTAAGGATACCGTCGAATCTCTGGGTTTTGCGATACGGACACTGACGTCTCTCTGGGTTACACTCTAAGGATACTGACGAATTTTTGGTTACCCAAAAGGACACTGATGAAATTCTGTGTTACGCTCTTAGGACACTGACAAAACTCTAGGTTACCCTCTAAGGACACTGACGTCTCTCTGGGTTAAGCTCTAAGGACACTGACGTCTCTCCGTGTTATGCTTTTAGGACATTGACATATGTCTGGGTCACGCTCTAAGGACAGTGACGAATCTCTGGGTTACGCTCTAATGACACTGACAAATTTATTGGTTACCCTCTCACAACACTGATGAATTTCTGTGTTACGCTGTAAGGACACTGACAAAACACTAGGTTACCCTCTAAGGACACTGACGACTCTCTGGGTTACACTCTTAAGGACACTGACGACTCTCTGGGTTAAGCTCTAAGGACACTGATGTCTCTCCAGGTTATGATTTTAGTACATTGACATATGTCTGGGTCATGCCCTAAGGACACTGACAAATCTCTGGGTTACGCTGTAAGGATACTGAAGAATTTATTGGTTACCCTCTAAGGACACTGGTGAATTTCTGTGTTACGCTGTAAGGACACTGACAAAATTGTAGGTTACCCTCTAAGGACACTGAAGACTCTCTGGGTTACACTCTTAAGGAAACTGACGACTCTCTGGGTTATGCTCTTAAGGACACTGACTACTCTCTGGGTTACGCTCTTAAGGACATGACGACTCTCTGGGTTAATCTCTAAGGACACTGACGAATATCTGTGTTACGGTCTAATGACACTGATGACTCCCTAGGTTACGCTCTAAGGACACTGACGACTCTCTGGGTTACGCTCTAAGGATATTGACTAATCTCTGGGTTATGCTCTAAGTGTATTGACGAAACTCTGGGTTACGCCATAAGGACACTGACAAATCTCTGGGTAACGCTCTAAGGATATTGACTAATCTCTGGGTTATGCTCCAAGGGTATTGACGAAACTCTGGTTTACGCCATAAGGACAGTGAAGAATCTCTGGGCTATGCTCTAAGGGCAATTACGTCTCTTCGGGCTACGTTATAAGGACATTGACGTCACTCCAGGTTATGCTGGAAGAACTCTGACGAATCTCTGGGTTTAAATATCTGGACACTGACAACTCTCTGGGTTACGCTCTAAGGACACAACAAAACTCCAAGTTACCCTCTAAGGATACTGACGACTCACTGGCTTACAGTCTAAGGACAATGACGTCTCTCTGGGTTAAGCTCTAAGGACACTGACGTCTCTCCAGGTTATGATTTTAGTACATTGACATATGTCTGGGTCACGCTCTAAGGACACTGACGAATCTCTGGGTTACGCTATAAGGATACTGACGAATTTATTGGTTACCCTCTAAGGACACTGGTGAATTTCTGTGTTACGCTGTAAGGACACTGACAAAATTGTAGGTTACCCTCTAAGGACACTGAAGACTCTCTGGGTTACACTCTTAAGGAAACTGACGACTCTCTGGGTTACGCTCTTAAGGACACTGACTACACTCTGGGTTACGCTCTAAGGATAATGACTAATCTCTGGGTTACGCTCTAAGGGTATTGACGAAACTCTGGGTTACGCCATAAGGACACTGACAAATCTCTGGGTTACGCTCTAAGGATATTGACTAATCTCTGGGTTATGCTCTAAGGGTATTGACGAAACTCTGGGTTACGCCTTAGCACAGTAAAAAATCTCTGGCTTACACCCCAAGGGCAATTACGTCTCTTCGGGCTACGTTATAAGGACATTGACGTCACTCCAGGATATGCTGGAAGAACTCTGACGAATCTCTGGGTTTAATTATCAGGACACTGACAGCTCTCTGGGTTATGCTCTAAGGACACTGACAAAACTCTAGGTTACCCGCGAAGGACACCGACAACTCTCTGGGGAACACTCTAAGGAGACTGACATCTCTCTGGTTTATGCTATAAGGGCAATTACGTCTATTCGGGCTTCGCTATAAGGACACTGACCTCTCTCCAAGTTAGGCTGGAAGAACTCAGGAATCTAGAGGTTACTTTCTAAGGACATTGACTTCTCTCTGCGTTACGCTCTAAGGACACAGACGTCTCTCTGGGTTATGATTTTAGGACATTGACATATATCTGGGTCACGCTCTAAGGACACTGAAGAATCTCTGGGTTACACTGTAAGGACACTGACAAAACTCTAGGTTACCCTCTAAGAACTCTGACCAATCTCTGGGTTTAATTATCTAGACAATGATGACTATCTAGATTACGCTCTAAGGAAACTGACGTCTCTCTGTGTCACGCTCTAAGGACACTGACGAATTTATTGGTTACCCTCTAAGGACACTGATAAATTTCTGTGTTACACTGTAAGGACACTGACAAAACTCTAGGTTACCGTCTAAGGACGCGGGCGACTCTCTGGCTTATGGTCAAAGCACACTGACGACTCTCTGGGTTACGCTCTAAGGACACTGACGACTCTCTGGGTTACACCCTAAGGATATTGACTAATCTCTGGGTTACGCTCTAAGTGTATTGACGAAACTCTGGGTTACGCCATAAGGACACTGACAAATGTCTGGGTTATGCTCTCTAGACACTGACAATTCTCTGGGTGACGCTCTAAGGACTCGGACGAATTTCTGGCGTCTCTCTGGGTTAAGCTCTAAGTACACTGACGTCTCTCCAGGTTATGCTTTTAGGATATTGACATATGTCTGGGTCACGCTCTAAGGACACTGACGAATCTCTGGGTTACGCTCTAAGGACATTGACGAATTTATTGGTTACCCTCTACGGACACTGATGAATTTCTGTGTTACGCTCTTAAGGACACTGCCGACACTCTGTGTTACGCTCTTAAGGACACTGACGACTCTCTGGGTTACGCTCTAAGGATATTGACTAATCTCTGGGTTATGCGCTAAGGGTATTGACGAAACTCTGGGTTACGCCATAAGGACCCTGACAAATCTCTGGGTTACGCTCTAAGGATATTGACTAATCTCTGGGTTACACTCTAAGGATACTGACGAAACTCTGGGTTATGCTATAAGGACACAGATGAATCTCTTGGTTACGCTCTAAGGACAATTACGTCTCTTCAGGCTACGCTCTAAGGACACTGACGTCTCTCTGGGTTGCGCTCTAAGAACACTGATGTCTCTCCGGGTTATGCTTTTAGGACATTGACATATGTCTGGGTCATGGTCAAAGGACACTGACGAATCTGAGTTACGCTCTAAGGACACTGACGAATTTATTGATTACCCTCTAAGGACACTGATGAATTTCTGTGTTACGCTGTGAGGACACTGACAAAACTCTAGGTTACCCTCTAAGGACACTGACGACTCTCTGGCTTATGGTCTAAGGACACTGACGAATTTATTGGTTACCCTCTAAGGACACTGATCAAGTTTTGTGTTACGTGGTAAGCAAACTGACAAAACTCCAGTTTACCCTCTAAGGACGCTGACAACTCTCAGGCTTATGGTCTATGGACACTGACAACTCTCTTGGTTACACTCTAAGGAGACTGACATCTCTCTGGGTTATGCTATAAGGGCAATTACATCTATTCAGGCTTCGCTATAAGGATACTGACCTCTCTCCAGGTTAGCTTGGAAGAACTCAGAGGAATCTTGGGGTTACACTCTAAGGACATTGACGTCTTTCCGGGTTATGCTTTTAGAACATTGACCTATGTCTGGATCACGCTCTAAGGACACTGACGAATCTCTGGGTTACACTTTAAGGATATTGACGAATCTCTGGGTTAAGCTATAAGGACACTGACGAATCTCGGGATTACACTCTAAGGATATTGACGAATCACTGGGTTACACTCTAAGGATGTTAACGAATCTCTGGGTTACGCTCGAAAGACGCTGACGACTCTCTGGATTATTCTCTAAGGACACTGACGAATATCTATGTTGCGGTCTAAGGACACCGACGAATCTCTGTGTTTTGCGATAAGGACACTGACGTCTCTCTGAGTTACACTCTAAGGATACTGACGACTTTTTGGTTACCCTATAAGGACGCTGATGAATTTCTGTGTTATGCTCTAAGGACACTGACAAAACTCTAGGTTACCCTCTAAGGAAACTGACGTATCTTTGGGTTAAGCTCTAAGGACACCGACGTCTCTCCGGGTTATGCTTTTAGGACATTGACATATGTCTGGGTCATGCTCTAAGGACACTGACGAATTTATTGGTTACCCTCTAAGGACACTGTTGAATTTCTGTGTTACGCTGTAAGGAAACTGACAAAACTCTAGGTTACCATCAAAGGACACTGACGACTCTCTGGGTTATGCTCTAAGGATATTGACTGATCTCTGGGTTATGCTCTAAGGTTATTGTCGAAACTCTGGGTTATGCCATAAGGACAGTGACAAATCTCTGGGTTACACTCTAAGGGAAATTACGGCTCTTCGGGCTACGTTATAAGGTCATTGACGTCACTCCAGGTTATGCTGGAAGAACTCTGATGAATCTCTGGGTTTAATTATCTGGACACTGACAACTCTCTGGGTTACTCTCTAAGAATATTGAGGAATCACTGGGTTACAATATAAGGACACTGACGACTCTCTGTGTTAGGCTCCAAGGACACTGACAAAACTCTAGGTTACCCTCTAAGAACTGTGACGAATCTCTGGGTTTAATTATCTAGACAATGATGACTATCTAGATTACGCTCTAAGGACACTGAAGTCTCTCTGTGTCACGCACGAATGAAACTGATAAATTTATTGGTTACCCTCTAAGGAAACAGATAAATTTCTGTGTTACACTGTAAGGACACTGATAAAACTCTAGGTTACCGTATAAGGACACTGACGAAACTCTGGCTTATGGTCAAAGCACACTGACGACTCTCTGAGTTACGCTCTAAGGACACAGACGACTCTCTGGGTTTAACTATGTAGACAATGACGATGATCTAAATTACACTCTAAGGACACTGACGTCTCTCTGTGTCACGCTCTAAGGACACTGACGACTGTCTGGGTTACGCTCCAAGGACACTGACGTCTCTCCGGGTTATGCTTTGAGGACATTGACATATATCTGGGTCATGCTCTAAGGACACTGAAGTATCTCTGGGTTACGCTGTAAGGACACTGACAAAACTCTAGGTTACCCTCTAAGAACTCTGACGAATCTCTGGGTTTATTATCTAGACAATGACAACTCTCTAGATTACGCTCTAAGGACACTGACGTCTCTCTGTGTCACGCTCTAAGGACACTGATGAATTTATTGGTTACCCTCTAAGGACACTGATAAATTTCTGTGTAACACTGTAAGGACACTGACAAATCTCTAGGTTACCGTCTAAGGACGCTGACGACTCTCTGGCTTATGGCCTAAGCACACTGACGACTCTCTGGGTTACACTCTAAGGACACTGACGACTCTCTGGGTTACGCCCTAAGGATATTGACTAATCTCTGGGTTATGCTCTAAGGGTATTGACGAAACTCTGGGTTACGCCATAAAGACACTGACAAATGTCTGGGTTATGCTCTCTAGACACTGACAATTCTCTGGGTTACGCTCTAAGGACTCGGACGAATTTCTGGCTAACGTTCTCAGGACACTGACATCTCTCTGGTTTATTCTCTAATGATACTGACAACTCTCTGGGTTACCCTCTAAATGAACTGACGAGTCTCTGGGTTAAGCTCTAAGGACACGGATGAATTTCTGGTTTACGCTCTAAGGAAACTGACGAATCTCTAGGTTATGCTCTAAGGATATTGACTAATCTCTGGGTAACACTATAAGGACACTGACAACTCTCAGGGTCACTCTCTAAGGATATTGACTAATCTCTGGGTTATGCTCTAAGGGTATTGACGAAACTCTGGGTTATGCCATAAGGACAGTGAAAAATCTCTGGACTACACTCAAAGGGCAATTACGTCTCTTCCGGCTACGTTATCAGGACATTGACGTCAATCCAGTTTATGCTGGAAGAACTCTGACGAATCTCTGGGTTTAATTATCTGGACACTGACAACTCTCTGTGTTATGATCTAAGGACACTGACAAAACTCTAGGTTACCCTCTAAGGACACTGACGTATCTTTGGTTTAACCTCTAAGGACACTGACGTCTCTCCGGGTTATGCTATTAGGACATTGACATATGTCTGGGTCATGCTCTAAGGACACTGACGAATTTATTGGTTACCCTCTAAGGACACTGATGAATTTCTGTGTTACGCTGTAAGGAAACTGACAAAAATCTAGTTTACCCTTAAAGGACACTGACGACACTCTGGGTTACGCTCTAATGATATTGACTAATCTCTAGGTTATGCTCTAAGGGTATTGACGGAACTCTGGGTTATGCCATAAGAACAGTGACAAATCTCTGGGTTACACTCTAAGGGCAATTACGTCTCTTCGGGCTACGTTATAAGGCCATTGACGTCACTCCAGGTTATGCTGGAAGAGCTCAGACGAATCTCTGGGTTTTATTATCTGGACACTGACAACTCTCTGTGTTAAGCTCTAAGGACACTGACAAAACTCTAGGGTACCCTCTAAGGACACTGACGACTCTCTGGCTTACGGTCTAAGGACACTAACGTCTCTCTGGGTTAAGCTCTAAGTACACTGACGTCTCTCCAGGTTATGCTTTTAGGACATTGACATATGTCTTGGTCACGCTCAAAGGACACTGACGAATCTCTGGGTTACGCTCTAAGGACACTGACAAATTTATTGTTTACCCTCTAAGGACACTGATGAATTTCTGTGTTACGGTCTAAGGACGCTGACAAAACTCAAAGTTACCCTCAAAGGACACTGACGACTCTCTGGCTTACGCTCTAAGGATATTGACTAATCTCTGGGTTATGCTCTAAGGGTATTGATGTAACTCTGGGTTACGCCATAAGGACACTGACAAATCTCTGGTTTACGCTCTAAGGATATTGACTAATCTCTGGATTATGCTCTAAGGGTACTGTCGAATCTCTGGGTTATGCCATTAGAAGAGTGACAAACCTCTGGCTTACATTCTAATGGCAATTACGACTCTTCGGGCTACGTTATAAGGTCAGTTATTACGTCACTCAAAGTTATGCTGGAAGAACTCTAAAGAATCTCTGGGTTTAATTATCTGGACACTGACAACTCTCTGGGTTACGCTCTAAGGATATTGACGAATCACTGGGTTACAATATAAGGACACTGACGACTCTGGGTTACACTCCAAGGACAGTGACGTCTCTCCGGTTTATGCTTTTAGGACATTGACATATGTCTGGGTCATGCTCTAAGGACACTGACGAATCTCTGTTTTACATGATAAGGACACTGACAACTCTCAGGGTTACGCTCTAAGGACACTGACGACTCTATGGGTTACACTCTAAGGATACTGATGAATCTCTGGGTTATGCGATAAGGAAACTGCCGAATCTCTGGGTTACGCACTAAGGACAATTACATCTCTTCAGGCTACGCTCTAAGGACAGTGACTTCTCTCTGGGTTACGCTCTAAGAACACTGATGTCTCTCCAGGTTATGCTTTTAGGACATTGACATATGTCTGGGTCACGCTCTAAGGACACTGACGAATCTCTGGGTTACACTCTAACGACACTGACGGATTTATTGATTACCCTCTAAGGACACTGATGAATTTCTGTGTTACGCTGTAAGGACACTGACAAAACTCTAGGTTACCGTCTAAGGACGCTGACAACTCTCTGGCTTATGATCAAAGCACACTTACGACTTTCTGGGTTACACTGTAAGGACACTGACGACTCTCTAGTTTACGCCCTAAGGATATTGACAAATCTCTGGGTTACGCTCTAAGGGTATTGACGAAACTCTGTGTTACTCCATAAGGATACTGACAAATGTCTGCATTATGCTCTCTAGACACTGACAATTCTCTGGGTTACGCTCTAAGGACTCGGACGAATTTCTGGCTAACGCTCTCAGGACACTGACGTCTCTCTGGGTTATTCTCTAATGATACTGACGACTCTCTGGGTTACCCTCTTAATGAACTGACGAGTCTCTGGGTTAAGCTCTAAGGACATGGATGAATCTCTGGTTTATGCTTTAAGGAAACTGACGATTCTCTGGGTTACGGTGTAAGGATATTGACGAATCTCTGGGTTATGCTCTAAGGGTATTGACGAAACTCTGGGTTATGCCATAATGACAGTGAAAAATCTCTGGGTTACACTCAATGGGCAATTACGTCTCTTCAGGCTACGTTATAAGGACCTTGACGTCACTCCAGGTTATGCTGGAAGAACTCTGACGAATCTCTGGGTTTAATTATCTGGACACTGACAACTCTCTGTGTTACGCTCTAAGGACACTGACAAAACTCTAGGTTACCCTCTAAGGACGCTGAAAACTCTCAGGCTTATGGTCTATGGACATTGACGACTCTCAGGGTAACACTCTAAGGAGACTGACATCTCTCTGGGTTATGCTATAAAGGCAATTACGTCTATTCGGGCTTCGCCATAAGGATACGGACCTCTCTCCAAGTTAGGTTGGAAGAACTCAGAGGAATCTAGGGGTTACGTTCTAAGGAGATCGACGTCTCTCTGGGTTACGCTCTAAGGACTCTGACGTCTCTCCGGGTTATGCTTTTAGGACATTGACGTATGTATGGATCATGCTCTAAGGACACAGACGAATCTCTGGCTTCCACGCTAAGGACAGTGACAACTCACTGGATTACACTCTAAGGATATTGACGAATCTCTGCGTTATGCTATAAGGGCACTGACGAATCTCTGGTTTACGCTCTAAGGAGCTCTGAGACGCTCTGGTTATTCTCTCTGGGTTACGCTCTAAGGACTCTGACGAATTTCTGGCTTACGCTCTCTAGAACACTGACTATCTCTGGGTTACGCTCTAATGATACTGACGACTCTCTGGGTTACCCTCTAAATGAACTGACGAGTCTCTTGGTTAAGCTCTAAGGACATGGATGAATCTCTGGTTTACGCTCTAAGGAAACTGACGATTCTCTGGGTTTTGCGATAAGGACACTGACGTCTCTCTGGGTTACACTCTAAGGATACTGACGAATTTTTGGTTACCCTATAAGGACACTGATGAATTTCTGTGTTATGGTCTAAGGACACTGACAAAACTCTAGGTTACCCTCTAAGGAAACTGACGACTCTCAGGATTACGCTCTAAGGACACTAACGTGTCTCTGGGTTAAGCTCTAAGGACACTGACAAAACTCTAGGATATTCTCTAAGGACACTAACGTGTCTCTGGGTTAAGCTCTAAGGACACTGACAAAACTCTAGGTTACCCTCTAAGGACACTGACATCTCTCCAGGTTATGCTTTTAGGACATTGACATATGTCTGGGTCACGCTAAAAGGACACTGACGAATCTCTGGGTTACGCTATAAGGGCACCGGCGAATTTATTGGTTGCCCTCTAAGGACACTGATGAATTTCAGTGTTACGTTGTAAGGACAGTGACAAAACTCTAGGTTAACCTCTATGTACACTGACGACTCTCTGGGTTACGTTCTTAAGGACACTGATGACACAATGTGTTACGCTCTTAAGGACACTGACAACTCTCTGGGTTACGCTCTAAGGATATTGACTAATCTCTGGATTATGAGATAAGGACACTGACGAATCTCTGGGTTACACTATAAGGACACTGACAACTCTCAGGGTTAAGCTCTAAGGACACTGACGACTCTATGGGTTACACTCTAAGGACACTGACGTCTCTTCAGGCTACGCTTTAAGGACACTGACTTCTCTCTGTGTTACGCTCTAAGAACACTGATGTCTCTCCGGGTTATGCTTCTAGGACATTGACATATGTCTGGGTCATGCTCTAAGGACACTGACGAATTTATTGGTTACCCTCTAAGGACACTGATGAATTTCTGAGTCACGCTGTAGGGAAACTGACAAAAATCTAGTTTACCCTTAAAGGACACTGACGACACACTGGGTTACGCTCTAATGATATTGACTAATCTCTAGGTTATGCTCTAAGGGTATTGATGAAGTTCTGGGTTATGCCATAAGGACAGTGACAAATCTCTGGGTTACACTCTAAGGGCAATTACGTCGCTTCGGGCTGCGTTATAAGGTAATTGACGTCACTCCAGGTTATGCTGGAAGAACTCTGACGAATCTCTGGGTTTAATTATCTGGACACTGACAACTCTCTGTGTTAAGCTCTAAGGACACTGACAAAACTCTAGGGTACCCTCTAAGGACACTGACGACTCTCTGGCTTACGGTCTAAGGACACTGACTTATCTCTGGGTTAAGCTCTAAGTACACTGACGTCTCTCCAGATTATGCTTTTAGGACATTGACATATGTCTTGGTCACGTTCAAATGACACTGACGAATCTCTGGGTTACGCTCTAAGGACACTGACGAATTTATTGTTCACCCTCTAAGGACACTGATGAATTTCTGTGTTACGCTGTAAGGACACTGACAAAACTCAAGGTTACCCTCAAAGGACACTGACGACTGTCTGGGTTACGCTCTAAGGATATTGACTAATCTCTGGGTTATGCTCTAAGGGTATTGACGTAACTCTGGGTTACGCCATAAGAACACTGACAAATCTCTGGGTTACGCTCTATGCACACTGACGATTCTCTGGGATATGCTCTAAGGGCAATTATGTCTCTTCGGGCTACGCAATAAGGACATTGACAACTCTCCAGGTTACGCTGGAAGTATTCTGACGAATCTCTGGGTTTAATTATCTGGACACTGACGTCTCTCTGGGTTACAGTCTAAGGCCACTGACGTCTCTCCAGGTTATGCTTTTAAGACATTGACATATGACTGAGTCATGCTCTAAGGACACTGACGAATCTCTGGGTTACGCTCTAAGGACACTGACAAATTTATTGGTTACCCTCTAAGGACACTGATGAATTTCTGTGTTACGCTGTAAGGACACTGACAAAATTCTAGGTAACCCTCGAAGGACGCTGACGAATCTCTGGGTTACGCTCTGAGGATATTGACTAATTTCTGGGTTATGCTCTAAGGGGATTGATGAAACTCTGGGTTACGCCATAAGGACACTGACAAATCTCTGGGTTACGCTCTATAGACACTGACAATCTCTGGGTTCGCTCTAAGGACTCGGACGAATTTCTGGGTAACGCTCTCAGGGCACTGACATCTCTCTGGGTTATTCTCTAATGATACTGACGACTCTCTGGGTTACGCACTAAATACACTGATGAGTCTCTGGGTTAAGCTCTAAGGACACGAATGAATCTCTGGTTTATGCTCTAAGGACACTGACGTCTCTCCGGTTTATGCTTTTAGGACTTTGACATATGTCTGGGTCATGCTCTAAGGACACTGACGAATCTCTGGGTTACACTATAAGGACACTGACAACTCTCAGGGTTACGCTCTAAGGACACTGACGGCTCTATGGGTTACACTCTAAGGATACTGACAAATCTCTGGGTTATGCGATAAGGACACTGACGAATCTCTGGGTTACGCACTAAGGACACTGACGTCTCTTCAGGCTACGCTCTAAGGACACTGACTTCTCTCTGTGTTACGCTCTAAGAACACTGACGTCTCTCCGGGTTATGCTTTTAGGACGTTGACAAATGACTGGGTCATGCTCTAAGGACACTGACGAATCTCTGGATTATGCTCTAAGGACACTGACGAATTTATTGGTTACCCTCTAAGAACACTGATGAATTTCTGTGTTACGCTGTAAGGACACTGACAAAACTCTAGGTACTCCTCGAAGGACGCTGACGAATCTCTGGGTTACACTCTAAGGACACTGACAAATCTCTGGGTTACGCGCTATAGACACTGACAAATCTCTGGGTTCGCTCTAAGGACTCGGACGAATTTCTGGGTAACGCTTTCAGGATACTGACGTCTCTCTGGGTTATTCTCTAATGATAATGATGACTCTCTGGGTTACGCTCAAAATACACTGATGAGTCTCTGGGTTAAGCTCTAAGAACACGGGTGAATCTCTGGTTAACGCTCTAAGGAAACTGACGATTCTCTGGGTTTTGCGATAAGGACACTGACGTCTCTCTGGGTTACACTCTAAGGATACTGACGAATTTTTGGTTACCCTATAAGGACACTGATGAATTTCTGTGTTATGGTCTAAGGACACTGACAAAACTCTAGGTTACCCTCTAAGGAAACTGACGACTCTCAGGATTACGCTCTAAGGACACTAACGTGTCTCTGGGTTAAGCTCTAAGGACACTGACAAAACTCTAGGTTACCCTCTAAGGACACTGACGTCTCTCCAGGTTATGCTTTTAGGACATTGACATATGTCTGGGTCACGCTCAAAGGACACTGACGAATCTCTGGGTTACGCTATAAGGGCACCAGCGAATTTATTGGTTGCCCTCTAAGGACACTGATGAATTTCAGTGTTACGTTGTAAGGACAGTGACAAAACTCTAGGTTAACCTCTATGTACACTGACGACTCTCTGGGTTATGCTCTTAAGGACACTGATGACACAATGTGTTACGCTCTTAAGGACACTGACGACTCTCTGGGTTACGCTCTAAGGATATTGACTAATCTCTGGATTATGCGATAAGGACACTGACGAATCTCTGGGTTACACTATAAGGACACTGACAACTCTCAGGGTTAAGCTCTAAGGACACTGACGACTCTATGGGTTACAATCTAAGGACACTGACGTCTCTTCAGGCTACGCTCTAAGGACACTGACTTCTCTCTGTGTTACGCTCTAAGAACACTGATATCTCTCCGGGTTATGCTTTTAGGACATTGACATATGTCTGTGTCACGCTGTAAGGACACTGACGAATCTCTGGGTTACGCTCTAAGGACACTGACGAATTTATTGATTACCCTCTAAGGACACTGATGAATTTCTGTGTTACGCTGTAAGGACACTGACAAAACTCTAGATTACCCTCTAAGGACGCTGATGACTCTCAGGCTAATGGTCTATGGACACTGACGACTCTCAGGGTAACACTCTAAGGACACTGACATCTCTCTGGTTTACGCTATAAAGGCAATTACGTCTTTTCGGGCTTCGCTATAAGGATACTGACCTCTCTCCAAGTTAGGCTGGAAGAACTCAGAGGAATCTAGGGGTTACATTCTAAGGACATTGATGTCTCTCTGGGTTACGCTCTAAGGATTCTGACGTCTCTCCGGGTTATGCTTTTAGGACATTGATGTATGTCTGGATCATGCTCTAAGGACACTGACGAATCTCTGGGTTACGCTCTAAGAACACTGACGAATTTATTGGTTACCCTCTAAGGACACTGATCAATTATTGTGTTACGTTGTAAGGACACTGACAAAACTCCAGTTTACCCTCTAAGGACGATGACAACTCTCAGGCTTATGGTCTATGGACACTGACAACTCTCTGGGTTACACTCTAAGGAGACTGACATCTCTCTGGGTTATGCAATAAGGGCAATTACGTCTATTCTGGCTTCGCTATAAGGATACTGACCTCTCTCCAGGTTAGCTTGGAAGAATTCAGAGGAATCTTGTGGTTACGTTCTAAGAACATTGACATCTCTCTGGGTTACGCTCTAAAGACATTGACGTCTTTCCGGGTTATGCTTTTAGGACATTGATGTATGTCTGGATCACGCTCTAAGGACACTGACGAATCTCTGGGTTACACTTTAAGGGCAGTGACGACTCTCTGGATTACACTCTAAGGATATTGACGAATCCCTGGGTTATGCTATAAGGACACTGACGAATCTCTGGATCACACTCTAACGATATTGATGAATCACTGGGTCACACTCTAAGGACGCTAACGAATCCCTGGGTCACGCTCGAAGGACGCTGACGACTCTCTGGATTATTCTCTAAGGACACTGACGAATATCTATGTTGCGGTCTAAGGACACTGACGACTCCCTGGGTTACGCTCTAAGGACACTGACGACTCTCTGGGTTACGCTCTAAGGATATTGACTAATCTCTGGTTACGCTCTAAGGGTATTGATGAAGCTCTGGGTTACACCATAAGGACAATGACAATCTCTGGGTTACGCTCTATGCACACTGATGACTCTCTGGGATATGCTCTAAGGGCAATTATGTCTCTTCGGGCTACGCAATAAGGACATTGACTTCTCTCCAGGTTACGCTGGAAGTATTCTGACGAATCTCTGGTTTTAATTATCTGGACACTGACGACTCTCTAGGTTACGCTCTAAGGACACTGACGTCTCTCTGGGTTACGGTCTAAGGCCACTGACATCTCTCAGGGTTATGCATTTAAGACATTGACATATGACTGGGTCATGCTCTAAGGACACTGACGAATCTCTGGATTATGCTCTAAGGACACTGACGAATTTATTGGTTACCCTCTAAGGACACTGATGAATTTCTGTGTTACGCTGTAAGGACACTGACAAAACTCTAGGTTACCCTCTATGTACACTGATGACTCTCTGGGTTACGCTCTTAAGGACACTGATGACACAATGTGTTACGCTCTTAAGGACACTGACGACTCTCTGGGTTACGCTCTAAGGATATTGACTAATCTCTGGATTATGCTCTAAGGGTATTGACGAAACACTGGGTTACGCCAAAAGGACACTGACAAATCTCTGGGTTACGCTCAAAGGATATTGACTAATCTCTGGATTATGCTCTAAGTGTATTGACGAAACTCTGGGTTACGCCATAAGGACAGTGTAAATTCTTTGGGTTACAATCTACGAGCAATTACGTCTCTTCGGGCTACATTATAAGGACATTGACGTCACTCCAGGTTATGCTGGAAGAACTCTGACGAATCTCTGGGTTTAATTATCTGGACACTAACAACTCTCTGGGTTAAGCTCTAAGGATATTGATGAATCACTGCGTTACAATATAAGGACACTGACGACTCTCTGGGTTACGGTCTAAGGACACTGACGTCTCTCCGGGTTATGCTTTGAGGACATTGACATATATCTGGGTCACGCTCTAAGGACACTGAAGAATCTCAAGGTTACGCTGAAAGGATAATGACAAAACTCTAGGTTACCCTCTAAGAACTCTGACGAATCTTTGGGTTTAGTTATCTAGACAATGACGACTCTCTAGATTATGCTCTAAGGACACTGACGTCTCTCTGTGTCACGCTCTAAGGACACTGACGAATTTATTGGTTGCCCTCTAAGGACACTGATACATTTCTGTGTTACACTGTAAGGACACTGACAAAACTCTAGGTTACCGTCTAAGGACGCTGACGACTCTCTGGCTTATGGTCTAAGCACACTGACGACTCTCTGGGTTACGCTCTAAGGACACTGACGACTCTCTGGGTTACGCCCTAAGGATATTGACTAATCCCTGGGTTACGCTCTAAGGGTATTGACGAAACTCTGGGTTACGCCATAAGGACACTGACAAATGTCTGGGTTATGGTCTCTAGAAACTGACAATTCTCTGGGTTACGCTCTAAGGACTCGGAGGAATTTCTGGCTAACGTTCTCAGGACACTGACGTCTCTCTGGGTTATTCTCTAATGATACTGACGACTCTCTGGGTTACCCTCTAAATGAACTGACGAGTCTCTGGGTTAAGCTCTAAGGACACGGATGAATCTCTGGTTTACGCTCTAAGGAAACTGACAATTCTCTGGGTTACTCTCTAAGGATTTTGACGAATCTCTGGGTTACACTATAAGGACACTGACAACTCTCAGGTTTCCTCTCTAAGGATATTGACTAATTTCTGGGTTATGCTCTAAGGGTATTGACAAAGTTCTGGGTTAAGCCATAAGGACAGTGAAAAATCTCTGGGTTACAATCTAAGGGCAATTACATCTCTTCGGTCTACATTATAAGGACATTGACGTCATTCCAGGTTATGCTGGAAGAACTTTGACGAATCACTGGGTTTAATTATCTGGACACTGAGAACTCTCTGTGTAACACTCTAAGGACACTGACAAAACTCTAGTTTACCCTCTAAGGACACTGACGTCTCTCTGGGTTAAGCTCTAAGGACACTGACGTCTCTCCGGGTTATGCTTTTAGGACATTGACATATGTCTGGGTCATGCTCTAAGGACACTGACAAATTTATTAGTTACCCTTTAAGGACACTGATGAATTTCTGTGTTACGCTGTAAGGAAACTGACAAAACTCTAGGTTACCCTCAAAGGACACTGACGACTCTCTGGGTTACGCTCTAAGAATATTGACTAATCTCTGGGTTATGCTCTAAGGTTATTGAAGAAACTCTGGGTTATGCCATAAGGACAGTGACAAATCTCTGGGTTACACTCTAAGAGCAATTACGTCTTTTCGGGCTACGTTATAAGGTCATTGACGTCACTCCAGGTTATGCTGGAAGAACTCTGATGAATCTCTGGGTTTAATTATCTGGACACTGACAACTCTCTGGGTTACGCTCTAAGGATATTGACGAATCACTGGGTTACAATATAAGGACACTGACGACTCTCAATGTTACGGCCCAAGGACACTGACGTCTCTCCGGGTTAAGCTTTTAGGACATTGACATATATCTGGGTCACGCTCTAAGGACACTGAAGAATCTCAGTGTTACGCTGTAAGGACACTGACAAAACTCTTGGTTACCCTCTAAGAACTCTGCTGAATCTCTGCATTTAATTATCTAGACAATGACGACTCTCCATATTACGCTCTAAGGACACTGACATCTCTCTGTGTCATGCTCTAAGGACACTGACAAATTTATTGGTTACCCTCTAAGGACACTGATAGATTTCTGTGTAACACTGTAAGGACACTGACAAAACTCTAGGTTACCGTCTAAGGACGCTGATGACTCTCTGGCTTATGGTCTAAGCACACTGACAACTCTCTGGGTTACGCTCTAAGGACACTGACGATTCTCTGGGTTACGCCCTAAAGATATTGACTAATCTCTGGTTTACGCTCTAAGGGTATTGATGAAACTCTGGGTTACACCATAAGGACAATGACAATCTCTGGGTTACGCTCTATATGCACACTGATGACTCTCTGGGATATGCTCTAAGGGCAATTATGTCTCTTCGGGCTACGCAATAAGGACATTGACTTCTCTCCAGGTTACGCTGGAAGTATTCTGACGAATCTCTGGTTTTAATTATCTGGACACTGACGACTCTCTAGGTTACGCTCTAAGGACACTGACGTCTCTCTGGGTTACAGTCTAAGGCCACTGACGTCTCTCAGGGTTATGCATTTAAGACATTGACATATGACTGGGTCATGCTCTAAGGACACTGACGAATCTCTGGATTATGCTCTAAGGACACTGACGAATTTATTGGTTACCCTCTAAGGACACTGATGAATTTCTGTGTTACGCTGTAAGGACACTGACAAAACTCTAGGTTACCCTCTATGTACACTGATGACTCTCTGGCTTACGCTCTTAAGGACACTGATGACACAATGTGTTACGCTCTTAAGGACACTGACGACTCTCTGGGTTACGCTCTAAGGATATTGACTAATCTCTGGATTATGCTCTAAGGGTATTGACGAAACTCTGGGTTACGCCAAAAGGACACTGACAAATCTCTGGGTTATGCTCTCTAGACACTGACAATTCTCTGGGTTACGCTCTAAGGACTCGGACGAATTTCTGGCTAACGTTCTCAGGACACTGACTTCTCTCTGGTTTATTCTCTAATGATACTGACGACTCTCTGGGTTACCCTCTAAATGAACTGACGAGTCTCTGGGTAAAGTTCTAAGGACACGGATGAATTTCTGGTTTACGCTCTAAGGAAACTGACGATTCTCTGGGTTACGCTCTAAGGATATTGACAAATCTCTGGGTTACACTATAAGGACACTAACAACTCTCAGGGTCACTCTCTAAGGATATTGAATAATCTCTGGTTTATGCTCTAAGGGTATTGACGAAACTCTGGGTTATGCCTTAAGGACAGTGAAAAATCTCTGGGCTACACTCAAAGGGCAATTACGTCTCTTCGGGCTACGTTATAAGGACATTGACGTCACTCCAGGTTATGTTGGAAGAACTCTGACGAATCTCTGGGTTTAATTATCTGGACACTGACAACTCTCTGTCTTACGCTCTAAGGACACTGACAAAACTCTAGGTTACCCCCTAAGGACACTGTCGTCTCTCTGGTTTAAGCTCTAAGGTCACTGACGTCTCTCCGGGTTATGCTTTTAGGACATTGACATATGTCTGGGTCATACTCTAAGGTCACTGATGAATTTATTGGTTACCCTCTAAGGACACTGATGAATTTCTGTGTTACGCTGTAAGTAAACTGACAAAACTCTAGGTTACCCTCAAAGGTCACTGACGACTTTCTGGGTTACCTTGTAAGGTCACTGATGTCTCTCCGGGTTATGCTTTTAGGACATTGACATATATCTGGGTCACGCTCTAAGGACACTGAAGAATCTCTGGGTTACGCTGTAAGGACACTGACAAAACTCTAGGTTACCCTCTAAGAAATCTGACGAATCTCTGGGTTTAATTATCTAGACAATGATGACTATCTAGATTATGCTCTAAGGACACTGACGTCTTTCTGTGTCACGCTCTAGGGACACTGACGAATTTATTGGTTACCCTCTAAGGACACTGATAAATTTCTGTGTTACACTGTAAGGACACTGACAAAACTCTAGGTTACCGTCTAAGGACGCTGACTACTCTCTGGCTTATGGTCAAAGCACACTGACAACTCTCTGGGTTACGCTCTAAGGACACTGACGACTCTCTGGGTTACGCCCTAAGGATATTGACTAATCTCTGGGTTACGCTCTAAGGGTATTGACTAAACTCTGGGTTACGCCATAAGGACACTGACAAATTTCTGGGTTATGCTCTCTAGACACTGACAATTCTCTGGGTTACTCTCTAAGGACTCGGACAAATTTGTGGCTAATGCTTTCAGCACACTGACGTCTCCCTGGGTTATTCTCTAATGATACTGACGACTCTCTGGGTTACCCTCTAAATGAACTGACGAGTCTCTGGGTTAAGCTCTAAGGACATGGCTGAATCTCTGGTTTACGCTCTAAGGAAACTGACGATTCTCTGGGTTACGTTGTAAGGATATTGATGAATCTCTGGGTTACACTATAAGGACACTGACAATCTCAGGGTTACGCTCTATGGATATTGACTAATCTCTGGGTTATGTTCTAAGGGTATTGACGAAACTCTGGGTTATGCCATAAGGACAGTGAAAAATCAATGGGTTACACTCTAAGGGCAATTACGTCTCTTCAGGCTACGTTATAAGGACACTGACGAGTTTATTGGTAACCCTCTAAGGACACTGATG
Source organism: Carcharodon carcharias (assembly GCF_017639515.1). NCBI lineage: Eukaryota > Metazoa > Chordata > Chondrichthyes > Lamniformes > Lamnidae > Carcharodon > Carcharodon carcharias. The sequence continues at coordinate 30,444,432 of NC_054497.1, read as the reverse complement.
AATTTCTGTGTTACATTCTAAGGACACTGACAAAACTCTAGGTTACCCTCAAAGGACACTGACGACTCTCTGGATTACGCTCTAAGGATATTGACTAATCTCTGGGTTATGCTCTAAGGGTATTGACGAAACTCTGGGTTACGCCATAAGGACTCTGACAAATCTCTGGGTTACGCTCTAAGGATATTGACTAATCTCTGGGTTATGCTCTAAGGAAACTGACGATTCTCTGGGTTACGCTCTAAGGATTTGACGAATCTCTGGGTTACACTATAAGGACACTGACGATTCTCTGGGTTACGCTCTAAGGACACTGACGAATCTCTGGTTTATGCGATAAGGACACTGACGAATCTCTGGGCTACGCTCTAAGGACAATTACGTCTCTTCAGGCTACGCTCTAAGGACACTGACGTCTCTCTGGTTTATGCTCTAAGAACACTCTTGTCTCTCCGGGTTATGCTTTTAGGACATTGACATATGTCTGGGTCACGCTCTAAGGACACTGACGAATCTCTGAGTTACGCTCTAAGGACACTGACGAATTTATTGATTACCCTCTAAGGACACTGATGAATTTCTGTGTTACGCTGTAAGGACACTGACAAAACTCTTGGTTACCCTCTAAGGACGCTGACGACTCTCATGCTTATGGTCTATTGACACTGACGACTCTCTGGGTAACACTCTAAGGAGACTGACATCTCTCTGGTTTACGCTATAAGGGCAATTACGTCTAGTCGGTCTTCGCTATAAGGATACTGACCTCTCTCCAAGTTAGGTTGGAAGAACTCAGAGGAATCTAACGGTTACGTCCTAAGGACATTGACGTCTCTCTGGGTTACGCTCTAAAGACATTGACGTCTTTCCGGGTTATGCTTTTAGGACATTGACGTATGTCTGGATCACTCTCTAAGGACACTGACGAATCTCTGGGTTACACTCTAAGGACAGTGACGACCCTCTGGATTACACTCTAAGGATATTGACGAATCTCTGGGTTATGCTATAAGGACACTGACGAATCTCTGGATCACACTCTAAGGATATTGACGAATCACTTGATTACACTCTAAGGACGCTAACGAATCTCTGGTTTATGCTCGAAGGACACTGACGACTCTCTGGGTTATTCTCTAAGGACACTGACGAATATCTATGTTGCGGTCTAAGGACACTGACGACTCCCTGGGTTATGCTCTAAGGACACTGACGACTCTCTGGATTACGCTCTAAGGATATTGACTAATCTCTGGTTTACGCTCTAAGGGTATTGACGAAACTCTGGGTTACGCCATAAGGACAATGACAAATCTCTGGGTTACGCTCTATGCACACTCACGACTCTCTGGGATATGCTCGAAGGGCAATTATGTCTCGCAATAAGGACATTGACTTCCCTCCAAGTTACGCTGTAAGAGATCTGACGAATCTCTGGGTTTAATTATCTGGACACTGACAACTCTCTAGGTTACGCTCTAAGGACACTGACGAATCTCTGGGTTACACTCTAAGGACAGTGACGACCCTCTGGATTACACTCTAAGGATATTGACGAATCTCTGGGTTATGCTATAAGGACACTGACGAATCTCTGGATCACACTCTAAGGATATTGACGAATCACTTGATTACACTCTAAGGACGCTAACGAATCTCTGGTTTATGCTCGAAGGACACTGACGACTCTCTGGGTTATTCTCTAAGGACACTGACGAATATCTATGTTGCGGTCTAAGGACACTGACGACTCCCTGGGTTATGCTCTAAGGACACTGACGACTCTGGATTACGCTCTAAGGATATTGACTAATCTCTGGTTTACGCTCTAAGGGTATTGACGAAACTCTGGGTTACGCCATAAGGACAATGACAAATCTCTGGGTTACGCTCTATGCACACTCACGACTCTCTGGGATATGCTCGAAGGGCAATTATGTCTCGCAATAAGGACATTGACTTCCCTCCAAGTTACGCTGTAAGAGATCTGACGAATCTCTGGGTTTAATTATCTGGACACTGACAACTCTCTAGGTTACGCTCTAAGGACACTGTCGTCTCTCTGGTTTACGCTCTTAAGGACACTGACGACTCTCTGGGTTACGCTCTAAGGATATTGACTAATCTCTGGGTTACGCTCTAAGGGTATTGACGAAACTCTGGGTTACGCCATAAGAACACTGACAAATCTCTGGGTTACACTCTAAGGGCAATTACGTCTCTTCGGGCTACGTTATAAGGACATTGACATCTCTCCAGGTTATGCTGGAAGAACTCTGACGAATCTCTGGGTTTAATTATCTGGACACTGACAACTCTCTGGGTTACACTCTAAGGATATTGACGAATCACTGGGTTACGATATAAGGACACTGACAACTCTCTGGGTTACGGTCTAAGGACACTGACTTCTCTCCGGGTTATGCTTTTAGGACATTGACATATATCTGGGTCACGCTCTAAGGACACTGACAAAACTCTAGGTTACCCTCTAAGAACTCTGACGAATCTCTGGGTTTAATTATCTAGACACTGACGACTCTCTAGATTACACTCTAAGGACACTGACATCTCTCTGTGTCACGCTCTAAGGACACTGACGAATTTATTGCTTACCCTCTAAGGACACTGATAAATTTCTGTGTTACGCTGTAAGGACACTGACAAAACTCTAGGTTACCCTCTAAGATCGCTGACGACTCTCTGGCTTACGGTCTAAGCACACTGACGACTCTCAGGGTTACGCTCTAAGGAAATTGACTAATCTCTGGGTTATGCTCTAAGGGTATTGACGAAACTCTGGGTTACGCCATAAGTACACTGACAAATGTCTGGGTTATGCTCTAAGGACTCGGATGAATTTCTGGGTAACCGTCTCAGGACACTGACGTCTCTCTGGGTTATTCTCTAATGATACTGACGACTCTCTGGGTTACTCTCTAAGTACACTGACGACTCTCTGGGTAACACTCTAAGGAGACTGACATCTCTTTGGTTTACGCTATAAGGGCAATTACATCTATTCGGGCTTCGCTATAAGGTTACCGACCTCTCTCCAGGTTAGCTTGGAAGAATTCAGAGGAATCTAGGGGTTACGTTCTAAGGACATTGACGTCTCTCTGGGTTACGCTCTAAAGACATTGACATCTTTTAGGACATTGACGTATGTCTGGATCACACTCTAAGGACACTGACGAATCTCCGGGTTCCACGCTAAGGACACTGACGACTCTTTAGGTTATGCTCTAAGGACACTGACGACTCTCTGGGTTATGTTCTAAGGACACTGTCGTCTCTTAGGGTTACGCTCTACGGACACTGACAAATCTCAGGGTTACGCTCTAATGACACTGACATATCTCTGATTTGCGCTCTAAGGACACTGGCATTTCTCTGGCATATGCTTTAACGAAAATGACGAATCTCTGGCTTATGCTCTAAGGACGCTGACGTATCTCTGGTTTGCGCCCTACAGACACTGGCATCTCTCTAGGATAGGAGCTAATGACACTGACGAACCTCTGTGTTAAACTCTAAGGACACTGACGAATCTCTCTGTTATGCTCTAAGGACACTGACAAATCTCTGGGTTAAGCTCTAAGGACACTGATGACTCTCTGGGTTGTGCTCTCTGGTGACTGGTATCTCTCTGGTTTACCCTCTTAGGGCAATTACGTCTCTTTGGGCTATGCTATAAGAACACTGACCTTTCTCCAGTTTAGTCTGGAAGAACTCAGACGAATCTCTCGGTTTCACTCTAAGGACACTGACGAATCTCTCGGTTCCGCTCATAGGACGCTGATGAATCTCTGGGTTATGCTCTAAGGACACTGACAACTCTCTGGGTTATGCTCTTACGATACTGACGTCTCTCTGGGTTACGCTATAATGATATTGACGACTCTCTGGTTTTCCCTCTAAGGGCACTTATGTCTCTCTGGGTTATGCTCGAAAAACACTAACGAATCTCTAGTTTACGCTCTAAGGACACTGACGTCTCTGAGGGTTATGCTCTATGGACACTGACGACTCTCTTGGTTACGCCTTAAGGACACTGATGTATCTCTGGATTACCCTCTAATTACACTGACGATTCTCTTGGTTACGTTCTAAGGACATTGACGCCACTCTGGTTTGTCCTCTAAGGACACTGACGAATCTCCGGGTTACACTCTAAGGACACTGACGACTCTCTGGGTTACGTTCTAAGGACACTGACGAATCTCTGGGTTACAGTCTAAGGACTTGAACGAATCTCTGGTTTATGCTCTAAGGACATTGACGAATCTCTGGGTTATGCTCTAATGACACTTACGAATCTCTTTGCTACCCTATAAGGACATTGACGAATCTCCGGATTATGCTCTAAGGACACTGGCGTCTCCCTGGGTTACGCCCTGTGTACACTGATGAAACTCCGGGTTAAGCTCAAAGGACACTGACGTCTCTCCAGTTTACGATCTAACTGATGAATTTCTGGCTTACGCTCTAAGGAGACTGAAGAATCTGTGGGTTACACTCTAATTACATTGACATATCTCTGGGTTTCTCTGCAAGGACACTGAGATCTTGCTGCGTTACATTCTAAGGACACTGATGACTCTCTGGGTTATGCATTAGGACATTGACAAATCTTTGTTTTACGCTCTAAGGACACTTACGAATCTCTTGGTTACGTTCTAAGGACATTGACGCCTCTCTGGTTTACAGTCTAAGGACAATGACGTCTCTATGGGTTACGTTCTAATGACACTGACGACTCATTGGTTTACACTTTAAGGACGTTGATGAATCTCTGGGTTAGCTCTAAGGACACTGACGGCTCCCCGGGTTAAGCTATAAGGACACTGACGTCTCTCCAGTTTACACTCTAAGCACATGAACCTGTTGGTTGCATTCTAAGGACAGTGAGATCTCTATGGGTTACACGCTTAAGACACTTAAGAATCTCTGGGTTACGCACTAAGGACACTGACGAATCTCTGGGTTAAGCACCAAGTACACTGACGACTCTCTGGGTTACCCTCTAAGGGCACTTACGTCTCACCAGTTTACACTCTAAGGACAATGTCAAATGTCTATGTTACGTTCTAAGGACAATGACGAATCTTTTGGTTACGCTTTAAGGACACTGATGTATCTCTGGATTACCCTCTAATGACACTGACGAAGCTCCGGGCTATGCTCTATGGACACTGACGACTCTCTGCGTTACGTTCCAAGGACACTGACGATTTTCTGAGTTATGCTCTAAGGTCACTGATTTCTCTCTGGGTTATACTCTAAGTAGAGTGACGACTCTCTAGGTTACGTTCTAAGGACACTGACGTCTCTCTGGGTTACGCTATAAGGACACTGACGGATCATTGGGTTACACTCTGAGGGCATTGCTGACTCTATGGTTTATGCTTTAAGGACATTGACAAATCTCTTGGTTACGCTCTAAGGACACTGAAGTCTATCGGGGTTACACTTTAAGGACACTGGTGACTCTCTGGGTTACGCTCTAATGACACTGACGAATCTGCGGGTTACGCTCTAATGACATTGACAAATCTCTTGGTTACGCTCTAAGGACACAGACATCTCTCTGGTTTATGCTCTAAGGACACAGACGAATCTCTGGGTTATGCTCTAAGGACACTGATGAATCTTTGGGTTACAATCTAATGACACTGACGTCTCTCCGGTTAATGCTCTAAGGACACTAACGAATCTCTGGCTTTCGCTGTAAGAACACTGACGTCTCTCCGCGTTATGCTCTAAGGACACTGAGGTCTCTCTGGGTTCTGGTCTAGGGTCACTGACGGATCACTGGGTTACTCGCTAAGTACATTGACGAATCGCTGGGTTATGCTTTATGGGCACTGACGTCTCTCTGGGTTACGCTCCAATGATATTGACGACTTTCTGGGTTACTCCCTAAGGACACTGACATCTTTCTGGGTTACGCTCTAAGGACACTGATGATTCTCTGGGTTACACTCTAAAGACATTGACGAATCTCTGGGTTATGCTCTAAATGCACTGACGTCTCTCCGCGCTACGTTATAAGGACACATGTCTCTCTGGGCTATGCTGGAAGGACAATGATGAATCTCTGGGTTACGCTCTAAGATCACTGTCGTCTCACAGGGTTATGCTCTAAGGACATTGACGACACTCTGGGTTACGCTCTAAAGACATTGACGACACTCTGGGTTACACTCTAAGGACATTGACGACTCTCGGTCTTATGCTCTGAGGACATTGACGACTCTCTGGGTTTGCCCAAAGGAAACTGACGTCTCTCTGCGTTACATTCCAATGACACTGAAGTCACTCCATTTTATGCTCTAAGGACATTGACGAATCTCTGTGTTACACTCTAAGGACACTAATGAATCTGTGGGTTACACTCTATGGATATTGATGAATCTCTGGTTTATGCTCCAAGGACACTGACGACTCTCTGTGTTACACTCTAAGGGCACTTACGCCTCTCCGCACTACGCTATAATGACTCTGACGTCTCTCTGGTGTTAAGCTGGAACAGCACTGAAGAATCTCTGCGTTACGCTCTAAGGACACTGACATATCTCAGGGTTATGCTCTGAAGGCACTGACGAATCTCTGGGTTACGCTCTAAGGACAATGACGTCTCTCTGGGTTACCCTCTATCGACACTGACAAATGTCTATGTTGTGCTCTAAGGACACAGACGACACTCTGGGTTTCGCTCTAAGGACACTGACGTCTCTCTGTGTTACACTCTAAGGGCACTTAGGCCTCTCCGCGCTATGCTATAATGACTCTGACGTCTCTCTGGTGTTAAGCTGGAACAACACTGAAGAATCTCTGTGTTACACTCTAAGGACCCTGACGTATCTCAGGGTTATGCTCTAAGGACCCTGACGTATCTCAGGGTTAAACTCTAAGGATATTGAAGACTTTCTGGGTTAGTCTCTAAGGACAGTGACGATTCTCTGGGTTACGCTCTAAGGACATTGACGAATCTCTGTGTTACACTCTAAGGACACTGACGTCTCACAGGCTTATGCTCTAAGGACATTGCGAACACTCTGGGTTATGCTCTAAGGACACTGACGTCTCTCTGCGTTACGTTCTAATGACACTGAAGTCACTCCAGTTTATGCTCTAAGGACATTGACGAATCTTTGGTTTATGCTCCAAGGACACTGACGACTCTCTGTGTTACACTCTAAGGGCATTTACGCCTCTCCGTGCTATGCTATAATGACTCTGATGTCTCTCTGGTGTTAAGCTGGAACAGCACTGAAGAATCTCTGCGTTACGCTCTAAGGACACTGACGTATCTCAGGGTTATGCTCTAAGGATCCTGACGTACCTCAGGGTTAAACTCTAAGGATATTGAAGACTTTCTGGGTTAGGCTCTAAGGACACTGATGTCTTTCTGGGTTATGCTCTAAGGACAGTGACGATTCTCTGGGTTACGCTCTAAGGACATTGACAAATCTCTCTGTTACGCTCTAAGGAGCCTGATGAATCTCTGGGTTACGCTCTAAGGACACTGACTAATACCTGGGTTACGCTCTAAGGACATTGATGGCTCATTGGGTTAAGCTATAAGGACACTGACATCTCTCCAGTTTACACTTTAAGTCCACGAATGTCTTGGTTACACTCTAAGGACAGCGAGAACTCTACGGGTTACATTCTTAGGACACTTAAGAATCTCTGGGTTACGCACTAAGGACACTGATGACTCTCTGGGTTACACTCTAAGGGCACTTGCGTCTCACCAGTTTACGCTCTAAGGACAATGTCAAATGTCTATTTTACACTCTAAGGACAATGACGAATCTCTCGGTTACGCGTTAAGGACACTGATGTATCTCTGGTTTACCCTCTAATGACACTGACGACTCTCTGGGTTTCGCTCTAATGACTCTGACGAAGATCTGACTATGCTCCAAGAACACTGACAACTCTCTGGATTACGTTCTAAGGACACTAACTTCTCTCTGGCTTATGCTGTAAGGTCACTGATGTATCACTGGGTTGTACTCTGAGGGCATTGATGTCTCCTATGGTTTATGCTCTAAGGACATTGACAAATCTCTTGGTTACGCTTTAAGGACACTGAGGTCTATCGGGGTTACACTCTAAGGACACTGGTTAGTCTCTGGGTTATGCTCTAATGACACTGACAACTTTCTGGTTTACACTGTAAGGACACATACGAATTTCTGGGTTACGCTCTAAAGGCACTGACGTATCTCTGGGTTACGCTCTAAGGACATTGACGACTCTCTGGTTACGAGCTAAGGACACTGACGAATCTCCGGGTTACACTCTAAGGACACTGACATCTCTCTGGTTTATGCTCTAAGGACACAGACGAATCTCTGGGTTATGCTCTAAGGACACTGACATCTCTCCGGTTTATGCTCTAAGGACACAGACGAATCTCTGGGTTACATTCTAAGGACTTTGACATCTCTCCGGTTTATGCTCTAAGGACACAGACGAATCTCTGGGTTATGATCTAAGAACACTGACGTCTCTCTGGTTTATGCTCTAAGGACACTGACGAATCTTTGGGTTACGATCTAATGACACTGAAGTCTCTCCGGTTAATGCTCTAAGGACACTAATGATTCTCTAGTTTACGCTCTAAGAACACTGACAACTCTCCGCATTATGTTCTAAGGACACTGAGGTCTCTCTGGGTTCTGGTCTAGGTTCTCTGACGAATCTCTGGGTTATGCTGTAAGGAAACTGACGAATCTCCGGGTTATGCTCTAAGGACACTGATGACTCTCTGGGTTACTGTCTAAGGACTTGAAAGAATCACTGGTTGATGCTCTAAGGACATTGACGAATCACCAGGTTAAACTGTACGGACACTGAAAACTCTCCGGGTTACGCTCTAAGGACAATGTGGTCTCTCTGGGTTACCCTCTAACGACACTGAGCATTGTCTATGTTATGCTCTAAGGACACAGACGACACTCGGTGTTATGCTATAAGAACACTGATTTCTCTCTGTGTTATGCTCTAAGGTCACTGAAGTCTCTCTGGGTTATAGTCTAAGGACACTGATGATTCTCTGTGTTACGCTTAAAAAACACTGATTTCTTTCCGTGTTACGCTCTAAGGACACTTATGCTCTAATGACACTGAGGATTCTCTGTGTTACACTCTAAGGACATTGACGAATCTCTCTATTAAGCTCTAAGGACATTGACGAATCTCTGGGTTAAGCTCTAAGGACACTGACGTACGTCCAGGTTACGCTCTAAGGACACTGATAATTCTCTTGGTTACGTTCTAAGGACATTGACGCCTCTCTTCTTTACGCTCTAAGGACACTGGCGAATCTCTGGGTTTCGCTCTAAGGACACTGACGAGTCTCTGGGTTACGCTCTAAGGGCACTGACAACTCTCTGGGTTACAGTCTAAGGACTTGAACGAATTTCTGGTTTATGCTCTAAGGACATTGACGAATCTTCGGATTATGCTCTAAGCACACTGGCGTCTCCCTGGGTTACGCCCTCTGTTCACTGATGAAACTCCGGGTTAGGCTCAAAGGACACTGACGTCTCTCCAGGTTACGAACTAACTGATGAATTTCTGGTTTACGCTCTAAGGAGACTGAAGAATCTGTGGGTTACGCTCTAATTACACTGACATATCTCTGGATTACTCTGCAAGGACACTGAGATCTCTTTGGGTTATGTTCTAACGACACTGACGACTCTCTGGGTTATGCATTAGGACATTGACGGATCTTTGTTTTACGCTCTAAAGACACTTACAAATCTCTGGGTTACACTCTAAGGACGCTGACGTCTCACAGGGTTATGCTCTAAGGACATTGACGACTCTCGGTCTTATGCTCTGAGGACATTGACAACTCTCTGGGTTTGCCCAAAGGAAACTGACGTATCTCTGCGTTACGTTCCAATGACACTGAAGTCACTCCAATTTATGCTCTAAGGACATTGACGAATCTCTGTGTTATGCTCTAAGGATACTGATAAATCTGTGGGTTATGCTCTATGGATATTGACGAATCTCTGGGTTATGCGTCAAGGACACTGACGACTCTCTGCGTTACACTCTAAGGGCACTTACGCCTCTCCGCGCTACGCTATAATGACTCTGACGACTCTCTGGTGTTAAGCTGGAACAGCACTGAAGATTTTCTGCGTTACGCTCTAAGGACCCTGACGTATCTCAGGGTTAAACTCTAAGGATATTGAAGACTTTCTGGGTTAGTCTCTAAGGACAGTGACGATTCTCTGGGTTACGCTCTAAGGACATTGACGAATCTCTGTGTCACACTCTAAGGACACTGACGTCTCACAGGCTTATGCTCTAAGGACATTGCGAACACTCTGGGTTATGCTCTAAGGACACTGACGTCTCTCTGCGTTACGTTCTAATGACACTGAAGTCACTCCAGTTTATGCTCTAAGGACATTGACGAATCTTTGGTTTATGCTCCAAGGACACTGACGACTCTCTGTGTTACACTCTAAGGGCATTTACGCCTCTCCGTGCTATGCTATAATGACTCTGATGTCTCTCTGGTGTTAAGCTGGAACAACACTGAAGAATCTCTGCGTTACGCTCTAAGGACACTGACGTATCTCAGGGTTATGCTCTAAGGATCCTGACGTACCTCAGGGTTAAACTCTAAGGATATTGAAGACTTTCTGGGTTAGGCTCTAAGGACACTGATGATTCTCTGTGTTACGCTTAAAAAACACTGATTTCTCTCCGTGTTACACTCTAAGGACACTTATGCTCTAATGACGCTGACGATTCTCTGTGTTACACTCTAAGGACATTGACAAATCTCTCTGTTAAGCTCTAAGGACACTGACGAATCTCCGGGTTACGCTCTAAGGACACTGACGAGTCTCTGGGTTATGCTCTAAGGACACTGATGACTCCCTGGGTTACAGTCTAAGGATTTGAACGAATTTCTGGTTTATGCTCTATGGACGTTGACGAATCTCTGGGTTACGTTCTAAGGACATTGACGCCTCTCTTGTTTACGCTCTAAGGACACTGACGACTCTCTGGGTTACAGTCTCAGGACTTGAACGAATTTCTGGTTTCTGCTCTAAGGACGTTGACGAATCTCCGGATTATGCTCTAAGCACACTGGCGTCTCCCTGCGTTACGCCCTGTGCACACTGATGAAACCTTGGGTTAGGCTCAAAGGACACTGACGTCTCTCCAGGTTACAATCTAACTGATGAATTTCTGGTTTACGCTCTAAGGAGACTGAAGAATCTGTGGGTTACACTGTAATTACATTGACATATCTCTGGTTACTCTGCAAGGACACTGAGATCTCTTTGGGTTATGTTCTAACGATACTGACGACTCTCTGGGTTATGCATTAGGTCATTGACGGATCTTTGTTTCACGCTCTAAGGACACTTCCGAATCTCTTGGTTACATTCCAAGGACACAGATGAATCTCTGGGTTACACTCTAAGGACACTGACGTCTCACAGGGTTATGCTCTAAGGACATTGACGACTCTCGGTCTTATGCTCTGAGGACATTGACGACTCTCTGGGTTTGCCCAAAGGAAACTGACATCTCTCTGCATTACGTTCCAATGACACTGAAGTCACTCCAGTTCATGCTCTAAGGACATTGACGAATCTCTGTGTTACACTCTAAGGACACTGACGTATCTCAGGGTTATGCTCTAAAGGCACTGAAGAATCTCTGCGTTACGCTCTAAGGACAATGACGTCTCTCTGGGTTACCCTCTAACGACACTGACAAATGACTACGTTGTGCTCTAAGGACACAGACGACACTCTGGGTTTCGCTCTAAGGACACTGACGTCTCTCTGTGTTATGCTCTAAGAACACTGATTTCTCTCTGGGTTACGATCTATGGTCACTGAAGTCTCTCTGGGTTATAGTCTAAGGACATTGATGATTCTCTGTGTTATGCTTAAAAACACTGATTTCTCTCCATGTTACGCTCTAAGGACACTTACGCTCTAATGACACTGAGGATTCTCTGTGTTACACTCTAAGGACATTGACGAATCTCTCTATTAAGCTCTAAGGTCATTGACGAATCTCTGGGTTAAGCTCTAAGGACACTGACGAACATCCAGGTTACGCTCTAAGGACACTGATAATTCTCTTGTTTACGCTCTAAGGACATTGACGAATCTCCGGGTTACGCTCTAAGGACACTGACGAGTCTCTGGGTTACGCTCTAAGGACATGGACGACTCTCTGGGTTACAGTCTAAGGACTTGAACGAATTTCTGGTTTCTGCTCTAAGGACATTGACGAATCTCCGGATTATGGTCTAAGCACACTGGCGTCTCCCTGGGTTACACCCTGTGTACACTGATGAAACTCTGGGTTAGGCTCAAAGGACACTGACGTCTCTCCAGGTTATGATCTAACTGATGAATTTCTGGTTTACGCTCTAAGGAGACTGAAGAATCTGTGGGTTACGCTCTAATTACACTGACATATCTCTGGGTTACTCTGCAAGAACACTAAGATCTCTTTGGTTTATGTTCTAAGGACACTGACGACTCTCTGGGTTATGCATTAGGACAATGACGGATCTTTGTTTTACGCTCTAAGGACACTTATGAATCTCTTGGTTACATTCTAAGGACACTGACGACTCTCTGTGTTACACTCTAAGGGCACTTACGCCACTCCGCGCTACGCTATAATGACTCTGACGTCTCTCTGGTGTTAAGCTGGAACAGCACTGAAGATTTTCTGCGTTACGCTCTAAGGACCCAAACGAATCTCTGGGTTATGCTCTAAGAACAATGATGTCTCTCTGGGTTACCCTCTAACGACAATGACAAATGTCTATGTTGTGCTCCAAGGACACAGACGACACTCTGGGTTTCGCTCTAAGGACACTGATGTCTCTCTGTGTTATGCTCTAAGAACACTGATTTCTCTCTGGGTTACGCTCTATGGTCACTGAAGTCTCTCTGGGTTATAGTCTAAGGACACTGACGATTCTCTGTGTTACGCTTAAAAAACACTGATTTCTCTCCATGTTACCCTCTAAGGACACTTATGCTCTAATGACGCTGATGATTCTCTGTGTTACACTCTAAGGACATTGACAAATCTCTGGGTTAAGCTCTAAGGACACTGACGAAAGTCCAGGTTACGCTCTAAGGACACTGCTGATTCTCTTGGTTACGATCTAAGGACATGGACGCCTCTCTTGTTTAAGCTCTAAGGACATTGACGAATCTCCAGGTTACGCTCTAAGGACACTGACGTCTCTCCGGTTTATGCTCTAAGGACACAGATGAATCTCTGGGTTACGCTCTAAGAACACTGACGTCTCTCCGGTTAATGCTCTAAATACTCTAATGAATCTCTAGTTTACGGTCTAAGAACACTGACAACTCTCCGCGGTATGCTCTAAGGACACTGAGGTCTCTCTGGGTTCTGGTCTAGGGTCTCTGACGAATCTTTGGGTTACGCTTTAAGGAAACTGACGAATCTCCGGGTTATGCTCTAAGGACACTGATGACTCTCTGGGTTACTGTCTAAGGACTTGAAAGAATCACTGGTTTATGCTCTAAGGACATTGACGAATCTCCAGGTTAAACTGTACGGACACTGAAGACTCTCCGGGTTACGCTCTAAGGACAATGACATCTCTCTGGGTTACCCTCTAACGACACTGACAAATGTCTATGTTATGCTCTAAGGACTCAGACGACACTCTGTGTTATGCTCTAAGAACACTGATTTCTCTCTGTGTTATGCTCTAAGGTCACTGAAGTCTCTCTGGGTTATAGTCTAAGGACACTGATGATTCTCTGTGTTACGCTTAAAAAACACTGATTTCTCTCCGTGTTACACTCTAAGGACACTTATGCTCTAATGACGCTGACGATTCTCTGTGTTACACTCTAAGGACATTGACGAATCTCTCTATTAAGCTCTAAGGACACTGACGAATCTCCGGGTTACGCTCTAAGGACACTGACGAGTCTCTGGGTTATGCTCTAAGGACACTGATGACTCCCTGGGTTACAGTCTAAGGATTTGAACGAATTTCTGGTTTATGCTCTATGGACGTTGACGAATCTCTGGGTTACGTTCTAAGGACATTGACACCTCTCTTGTTTACGCTCTAAGGACACTGACGACTCTCTGGGTTACAGTCTCAGGACTTGAACGAATTTCTGGTTTATGCTCTAAGGACGTTGACGAATCTCCAGATTATGCTCTAAGCACACTGGCGTCTCCCTGTGTAACGCCCTGTGTATATTGATGAAACTCCGGGTTAGGCTCAAAGGACACTGACGTCTCACCAGGTTACGATCTAACTGATGAATTTCTGGTTTACGCTCTAAGGAGACTGAAGAATCTGTGGGTTACACTCTAATTACATTGACATATCTCTGGGTTACTCTGCAAGGACACTGAGATCTCTTTGGGTTATGTTCTAACGATACTGACGACTCTCTGGATTATGCATTAGGTCATTGACGGATCTTTGTTTCACGCTCTAAGGACACTTCCGAATCTCTTGGTTACATTCCAATGACACTGATGAATCTCTGGGTTACACTCTAAGGACACTGACGTCTCACAGGGTTATGCTCTGAGGACATTGACGACTCTCTGGGTTTGCCCAAAGGAAACTGACATCTCTCTGCGTTACGTTCCAATGACACTGAAGTCACTCCAGTTTATGCTCTAAGGACATTGACGAATCTCTGTGTTACACTCTAAGGACACTGACGTATCTCAGGGTTATGCTCTAAAGGCACTGAAGAATCTCTGCGTTACGCTCTAAGGACAATGACGTCTCTCTGGGTTACCCTCTAACGACACTGACAAATGTCTATGTTGTGCTCTAAGGACACAGACGACACTCTGGGTTTCGCTCTAAGGACACTGACGTCTCTCTGTGTTATGCTCTAAGAACACTGATTTCTCTCTGGGTTACGATCTATGGTCACTGAAGTCTCTCTGGGTTATAGTCTAAGGACACTGATGATTCTCTGTGTTACGCTTAAAAACACTGATTTCTCTCTGTGTTACACTCTAAGGACACTTATGCTCTAATGACGCTGACGATTCTCTGTGTTACACTCTAAGGACATTGACGAATCTCTGGGTTACACTCTAAGGACACTGACGGCTCTCCGCGTTAAGCTATAAGGACACTGACGTCTCTCCAGTTTACACTCTAAGTAAACAAACCTCTTGGTTACACTCCAAGGACAGTGAGATCTCTACGGGTTACACTCTTAGGACACTTAAGAATCTCTGGTTTATGCACTAAGGACACTGATGAATCTCTGGGTTACGCACCAAGTACACTGATGACTCTCTGGGTTACCCTCTAAGGGCACTTACGTCTCACCAGTTTACACTCTAATGACAATGTCAAAGGTCTATGTTACGTTCTAAGGACAATGGCGAATCTCTTGGTTACGCTTTAAGGACACTAATGTTTCTCTGGATTACCCTCTAATGACACTGACGAAGCTCCGGGCTACGCGCTAAGGACACTAACGACTCTCTGCGTTACGTTCTAAGGACACTGATGATTTTCTGGGTTATGCTCTAAGGTCACTGATTTCTCTCTGGGTTATACTCTAAGTAGAGTGACGACTCTCTGGGTTACATTCTAAGGACACTGACGTCTCTCTGGGTTACGCTGTAAGGACACTGACGGATCACTGGGTTACACTCTGTGGGCATTGACGACTCTATGGTTTATGCTTTAAGGACATTGACAAATCTCTTGGTTACACTCTAAGGACACTGGTGACTCTCTGGGTTACGCTCTAATGATACTGACGAATCTCCGGGTTACACTCTAAGGACACAAACGAAGTTCTGGGTTTCGCTCTAAAGACACTAACGTATCTCTGGCTTACGTTCTAAGGACTTTGACGGCTCTCTGGTTACGCGCTAAGGACACTGACGATCCTCTGGGTTAATTTCTAAAGACACTGACCAATCTTCGGGTTACGCTCTAAGGACACTGACGACTCTCTGGGCTATGCTCTAAGGGCACTGACTAATCTCTGGATTACTCTCTAAGGACACTGACATCTCTCCAGTTTATGCTCTAAGGGCACTGACGTCTCTCTGGTTTATGCTCTAAGGACACTGACGTCTCTCTGGGTTACTCTCTAAGGACACTGACAACTTTCTGGGTTACGCTCTAAGGACATTGATGAATCTCTGTGTTACACTCTAAGGACACTGACATCTCTCCAGTTTATTCTCTAAGGACACTGATGAATCTCTGGGTTACGATCTAATGACACTGACGTCTCTCCGGTTAATGCTCTAAGGACACTAACGAATTTCTGGCTTACGCTATAAGAACACTGACGTCTCTCCGTGTTATGCTCTAAGGACAGTGAGGTCTCTCTGGGTTCTGGTCTAGGGTCACTGACGAATCACTGGGTTACTCGCTAAGTACATTGACGAATCGCTGGGTTATGCTCTAAGGACACTGGCGACCCTCTGGGTTACAGTCTAAGGACTTAAACGAATTTCTGGTTTATGCTCTAAGGAGATTGACGAATCTCCGGATTATGCTCTAAGCACACTGGCGTCTCCCTGGGTTACACCCTGCGTTCACTGATGAAACTCTGGGTTAGGCTCAAAGGACACTGACGTCTCTCCAGGTTATGATCTAACTGATGAATTTCTGGTTTACGCTCTAATGAGACTGAAGAATCTGTGGGTTACGCTCTAATTACACTGACATATCTCTGGGTTACTCTGCAAGAACACTGAGATCTCTTTGTATTATATTCTAAGGACACTGATGACTCTCTGGGTTATGCATTAGGACATTGACGGATCTTTGTTTTACGCTCTAAGGACACTTACGAATCTCTTGGTTATGTTCTAAGGACACTGATGAATCTCTGGGTTACACTCTAAGGACACTGACAGCTCTCCGGGTTAAGCTATAAGGACACTGACGTCTCTCCAGTTTACACTCTAAGTAAACGAACCTCTTGGTTACACTCCAAGGACAGTGAGATCTCTACGGGTTACACTCCTAGGACACTTAAGAATCTCTGGGTTACGCACTAAGGACACTAACGAATCTCTGGGTTATGCACCAAGTACACTGATGACTCTCTGGGTTACCCTCTAAGGGCACTTACGTCTCACCAGTTTACGCTCTAAGGACAATGTCAAAGATTTATGTTACGTTCTAAGGACAATGACGAATCTCTTGGTTATGCTTTAAGGACACTGACGTATCTCTGGATTACCCTCTAATGACACTGACGAAGCTCCGGGCTACGCTCTAAGGACACTGACGACTCTCTGTGTTACGTTCTAAGGACACTGATGATTTCCTGGGTTATGCTCTAAGGTCACTGATTTCTCTCTGGGTTATACTCTAAGTAGAGTGATGACTCTCTGGGTTACGCTGTAAGGACTGACGTCTCTCTGGTTTACGCTGTAAGGACACTGACGGATCATTGGGTTACACTCTGTGGGCATTGATGACTCTATGGTTTATGCTTTAAGGACATTGACAAATCTCTTGGTTACGCTCTAAGGACACTGAATTCTATCGGGGTTACACTCTAAGGACACTGATGACTCTCTGGGTTACGCTCTAATGATACTGACGAATCTCCGGGTTACACTCTAAGTACACAAACGAAGTTCTGGGTTTCGCTCTAAAGACACTAACGTATCTCTGGCTTACATTCTAAGGACTTTGACGGCTCTCTGGTTACGCGCTAAGGACACTGACGATTCTCTGGGTTACTTTCTAAAGACATTGACCAATCTCCGGGTTACGCTCTAAGGACATTGACTAATCTCTGGGTTACTCTCTAAGGACACTGACATCTCTCCAGTTTATGCTCTAAGGGCACTGATGAATCTCTGGGTTATGATCTAATGACACTGACGTCTCTCCGGTTAATGCTCTAAGGACACTAACGAATCTCTGGCTTACGCTATAAGAACACTGACGTCTCTCTGCGTTATGCTCTAAGGACATTGAGGTCTCTCTGGGTTCTGGTCTAGGGTCACTGACGAATCACTGGGTTACTCGCTAAGTACATTGACGAATCGCTGGGTTATGTTCTAAGGACACTGACGTCTCTCTGGTTTACGGTCTAAGGACTTTGACGACTCTCTGGGTTACACTCTAAGGACACATACGAATTTCTGGGTTACGCTTTAAGGATACTGACGACTCTCTGGACTACGCTCTAAGGGCACTGACTAATCCCTGGGTTACACTCTAATGACAGTGACATCTCTCCGTTTTATGCTCTAAGGACACTGATGAATCTCTGGGTTACGATCTAATGACACTGACACCTCTCTGGTTAATGCTCTAAGGACACTAACGAATCTCTGGCTTACGCTGTAAGAACACTGCCGTCTCTCCGCGTTATGCTCTAAGGTCACTGACGTCTCTCTGGGTTACGCAATAAGGACACTCACAAATCTCTGTGTTAAGCTCTAAGATCGCTGTCGTCTCACTGGGTTATTCTCTAAGGACATTGACGACACTCTGGGTTACGCTCTAAGGACATTGACGACTCTCGGTCTTATGATCTGAGGACATTGACGACTCTCTGGGTTATGCTCTAAGGACACTGATGAATCTGTGGGTTACGCTCTATGGATGTTGACAAATCTCTGGTTTATGCTCCAAGGACACTGACGACTCTCTGTGTTACACTCTAAGGGCACTTACGCCTCTCTGCGCTACGCTATAATGACTCTAACGTCTCTCTGGTGTTAAGCTGGAACAGCACTGAAGAATCTCTGCGTTACACTCTAAGGACCCTGACGTATCTCAGGGTTAAACTCTAAGGATATTGAAGACTTTCTGGGTTACGCTCTAAGGACACGGACGACTTTCTGTGTTACGCTCTAAGTACACTGACCATTCTCTGGGTTATGCTCTAAAGACATTGCCGAATCTCTGGGTTACGCTCTAAGGAAATTGACGAAACTCTGGTTTACGCCCTAAGGACACTGACGTCTCTCTGCGTTACGATCTAAAGACACTGAAGTCACTCAAGTTTATGCTCTAAGGACATTGACGAAACTCTGGGTAACGCTCAAAGGACATTGACGAATCTCTGGGTTACGCTCTATGGACACTGACGAATCCCAGGGTTATGCCCTATGGATATTGACGAATGCTCTAAGGACACTTAGAATCTCTCGGTTAAACTGTAAGGACATTGACGTCTGCCTGGGTTATGCTCTTAGGATATTGACAATTATCTGGGTTAGGCTGTAAAGATACTGACGTCTCTCTGGTTTACGCTCTAAGGACACTGACGAATCTCTGGGTTATGCTGTAAAGGCACTGACGTCTCTCTGGTTTACGCTCAAAGGACACTGACGAATCTCTGGGTTATGCTGTAAAGGCACTGATGTCTCCCTGGTTTACGCTCTAAGGACAGTGGCGGATCTCTGGGTTACTCTCTAAGGTCATTGAAGTCACTCGGGGTTACGCTCTTTGGACACTGATGCCCCTCTGGGTTACACTGTAAGGACACTGACTAACCCCTGGTTTACGCTCTAAGGACACTTACATCTCTTCAGGTTATGTTATAAGAACACTGACGTCTCTCCGGGTTACACTGGAAGAACACTGATTAATCTCTGCGTTACGCTCTAAGGACACTGACGATTCTCTGGGTTATGCTCTAAGGACATTGACGACTCTCTGGGTCACGCTCTAAGGACGTTGACAAATCTCTGGGTTACGCTCTAAGGACAATGACAACTCTCTGGGTTACGCTCTAAGGACACTGACGATTCTCTGGATTACGCTCTAAGGACACTGACGATTCCCTGGGTTACGCCTTAAGGACACAGACTATTTTTTTGGGTTATGCTCTAAAGACATTGACGAGGCTCAGGGTTGCGCTCTAAGATCACTGACGTCTCTCTGGGATACGCTCTAAGGTCACTGACGTCTCTCTGGGTTACACTCCAAGGACACTGACAACTCTCGGTGTTATGCTCTCAGGACATTGACGAATCTGTGGGTTACGCTCTAAGGACACTGCCGACTCTCTGTGTTAGGCTCTATTGACACTGACAAATCTCTGGGTTAAGACCTTAGGACATTGACGATTCTCTGTGTTAAGCTCTAATGATACTGACGAATCTCTGAGTTATGATCTTAGGACACTGAGGTCTCTCCAGACTATGCTCGAAGGATGCTGACGAATCCTTTCGTTATGCTCTAAGGATATTGACAACACTCTGTTTTATGCTCTAAGGACACTCAAGTCTCTCCAGTTTATGCTCTAAGGACATTGATGAAACTCTGGGTAACGCTCTAAGGACATTGATGAATCTCTGGGTTACGCTCTAAGGACACTGATGAATCCCAGGTTGACGAATGCTCTAAGGACACTTAGAATCTCTCGGTTAAGCTTTAAGGACATTGACGTCTGTCTGGGTTACACTCTGCGGATATTGACAATTATCTGGGTTACGCTGTTAAGACGCTGACATCTCTCTGGTTTACGTTCTAAGGACATGACGAATCTCTGGGCTATGCTGTAAAGGCACTGACGTCTCTCTGGTTTACGCTCTAAGGACAGTGACGAATCTCTGGGTTACTCTCTAAGGTCATTGAAGTCACTCGGGGTTACGTTCTTTGGACACTGATGCCCCTCTGGGTTGCACTGTAAGGGCACTGACTAACCTCCGGTTCATGCTGTAAGGATATTGATGACTCTCGGGGTTATGCTGTAAGGACCCTGACTAATCTCTGGGTTACGCTTTAAGGGCACTTATGTCTCTCCGGGCTATGCTATAAGAATACTGACGTCTTTCCGGGTTGCGCTGTAAGAACTCTGAATAATCTCTGCATTACGCTTTAAGGACATTGACGAATCTGTGGGTTACACTCTAAGGAGACTGACGACTCTCTGTGTTAGGCTCTATTGACACTGACGAATCTCTGAGTTACGATCTTAAGACACTGAGGTCTCTCCAGACTACGCTTGAAGGACGCAGACGAATCTTTTCATTATGCTCTAAGGATATTGGCAACACTCTGGTTTACGCTTTAAGGACACTGACGTCTCTCTGCGTTACGCTCAAATGACACTGAAGTCACTCCAGTTTATGCGTTAAGCACATTGACGAATCTCTGTGTTACGCTCTAAGGACACTGACGAATCCCAGGGTTACGCTCTATGGATATTGACGGAAGCTCTAAGGACACTTAGAATCTCTCAGTTAAGCTTTAAGGATATTGACGTCTGTCTGGTTTACGTTCTAAGGACATTGACGATTATCTGGGTTACGCTGTAAAGGCACTGACGTCTCTCAGGTTTACGCTCTAAGGACACTGACGAATCTCTGAGTTACTCTCTAATGTCATTGAAGTCACTCGGGGTTACGCTGTTTGGACACTGATGCCCCTCTGGGTTACACTGTAAGGACACTGACTAATCTCTGGGTTACGCTGTAAGGACACTGACTAATCTCTGAATTACTCTCAAGGACACTGACTAATCTCTGGGTTACGCTCTAAGGGCACTTACATCTCTCCGGGCTATGCTATAAGATTACTGATGTCTCTCCGGGTTATGCTGGAAGAACACTGACTAATCTCTGCGTTACGCTCTAAGGACACTGACAACTCTCGGTGTTAAAATCTAAGGACATTGATGACTCTCTGGGTTATGCCCTGAGGAAAGTAACATCTGTCCAGTTTACGGTCCAAGGACACTGACGACTCTTGGTGTTACACTCTAAGGACACTAACGAATCTCTGTGTTACGTACTAAAGACATTGACGTCTCTCCGGTTTACGCACTAAGGACACTGACGAATCTCAGTTTTACGCTCTAAGGACACTGACGAATCTCAGGTTTACGCTCTAAGGACACTGACGAATATCAGGTCTACGCTCTAAGAACACTGACGTCTCTCCGGTTTACGTACTAAGGACACTGACGAATCTCTGGGTTACCCTCTAAGGTCATTGAAGTCACTTGGGGTTACGCTCTTTGGACTCTGATGCCTCTCTGGGTTACACTGTAAGGACACTGATGAATCTCTGGGTTACACTCTAATGAAACTGACTTCTCACCGGACTACGCTCCAAGGACACTAACGAATCTCTGTCTTATACTCTAAGGACATTGATGAATCTCCGGGTTACGCTCTAAGGACACGAACGTCTCTCTGGGTTATGGTCTATGAAAACTGACGATTTTCTGGGTTACGATCTAAGGACATTGACAACTCTCTGTGTTATGCTCAAATGACACTGACGAATCTCTGGGTTACGATATTAGGACACTGAGGTCTCTCCAGACTACGCCCGAAGGACAGTGATGAATCCTTTCATTACGCTCTAAGGATATTGACGACACTCTGGTTTATGCTCTAAGGACACTGACGTTTCTCTGCGTTACGCTCAAATGACACTGAAGTCACTCCAGTTTATGCTCTAAGGACATTGACAAATCTCTGGGTTATGCTCTAAGGACACTGACGAATCCCAGGATTATGCTCTATGGATATTGACGAATGCTCTAAGGACATTTAGAATCTCTCAGTTAAGCTTTGAGGACATTGATGTCTCTCAGGTTTACGCTCAAGGACAGTGTCGAATCTCTGGGTTACTCTCTAATGTCATTGAGGTCATTCGGGGTTATGCTCTTTGGACACTGATGCCCCTCTGGGTTACACTGTCAGGATACTGACTAATCTCTGGGTTACGCTCTAAGGGCACTTACGTCTCTCCGAGATATGCTATAAGAACAGTGACATCTCTCCGGGTTATGCTGGAAGAACACTGACTAATCTCTGCGTTACGCTGTAAGGACACTGACGACTCTCAGTGTTACAATCCAAGGACATTGACGACTCTCTGGGTTACGCCCTAAGGACACTGACTTCTCTCCTGTTTACGTTCTAAGGACACTGATGACTCTCGATGTTACACTCTAAGGACACTATCGAATCTCTGTGTTATGCAGTAAGGACATTGATGAATCTGTGGGTTATTCTCTAAGGATACTGATGACTCTCTGGGTTACGCACTAAATACACTGACAACTCTCTGGGTTCCACTCTAAATACACTGACGACTCTCTGAGTTACACTCTAAGGACACTGACGACTCTCAGAGTTACGCCCTATGGATATTGACGAAGCGCTGGGTTACACTGTAAGGATACTGACTAACCTCTGGATTACGCTCAAAGGATATTGACAACTCTTGGGGCTACACTGTAAGGACACTGATGAATCTCTGGGTTACGCTCTAAGGGCACTTACGTCTCTCCAGGCTATGCTATAAGGACACTGACGAATCTCTGGGTTACGCTCTAAGGACAATGAGGTCTCTGTGGGTTACGCTCTATAGACACTGACAAATCTCTGGGTCATGCTCTAATGACACTGAATTCACTCCAGTTTATGCTCTAAGGACACTGACGAATCATTGGGTTACACTCTATAGACATTGACGAATCTCTGTGTTATGCTCTAAGGACACTGACAACTCTCCGCGTTATGGTCTGGGGACATTGACAAATCTCTGGGTAATGCTGTAAGGAGAAAAATATCTCTCTGGATTCTGGTCTAATGTCACTGACAAATCTCTGGGTTATGCGCTAAGTACATTGATGAATCTCTGGGTTACGATCTTAGGACACTGAGGTCTCTCCGTACTACACTCGAAGGACACTGACGCATCTTTGCGTTACTCTTTAAGGATATTGACGACACTCTGGTTTATGCTCTAAGGACACTGACTAATCTCTGGTTTACGCTCTAAGGACATTGACAAATCTCTGGGTTACGCTCTAAGGACACTGACGTCTCGCTGGGCTAATCTCTAAGGACTGACAATTGTTCCGGTTACGCTCTTAGACACTGACGTCTCTTGGGGTTACAATCTTAGGACACTGAGGTCTCTCCGTACTACGCACAAAGGACACTGACGAATCTTTGCGTTACGCTTTAAGGATATTGATGACACTCTGGTTTACATTCTAAGGACATTGACAAATCTCTGGGTTATGCTCCAAGGATACTAGCATCTCTCTGGGCTAATCTCTAAGGACACTGACTAAACTCTGGGTTACGCTCTAAGGACATTGACAAAACTGTGGGTTATGCTTTAAGGACTCTGACGTATCTCCGGTTTGTGCTCCAAGGACACTGACGAATCTCTGGTTTACGCTCTAAGGACAGTGACGTCTCTCTGGGTTACGCTCTAAAGTCACTGACGTCTCTCTGTGTTACACTCTGAGAGCGCTTACGCTGTAAGGCCACTGACTAATCTCTGCTTTATGCACTAAGTACATTGACGAATCTCTGGGTCATGCTCTAAGGACATTTACTAATCTCTGTGTTATGCTCTGAGTGCACTGATGAATCTCTAGCTTATGCTCTAAGGACACTGACGACTCTGTGTTACCCTGTAATGGCGCTTACGTCTCTCCGCGGTACACTATAGGGACACTGACGTCTCTCTGTGGTTACCCTTTAATGACAATGACGACTCTCTCTTTTACGCTCTAAGGACACTGACGTCTCTCTGGGTTACGCTCTGAGAGCACTTACGCTGTAAGGACGATGACTAATCTCTGTTTTATGCGCTAAGTACATTGACGTCTCTCTGGGTTATGCTCTAAGGACACTGAAGTCACCCCAATTTATGCTCTAAGGGCATTGACGAATCTCTGGTTTATTCTCTAAGGACACTGACGAATCTCTGGGTTATTCTCTAAGGACACTGACAATTCTCTGTGTTACCCTGTAAGAGCACTTACATCTCTCCGCGCTACGCTATAAGGACACTGATGTCTCTCTGTGGTTACACTGGAAGAACACTGATGAATCTCTGAGTTACCCTCTAATGACACTGACGAATCTCTGGGTTATGCTGTAAAGAGAATGATGTCTCTCTGGGTTCTGGTCTAAGGTCACTGACGATTCTCCAGGTTACACTCTAAGGACATTAATGAAACTGTGGGTTTTGCTCTAAGGACATTGACGAATCTCTGGGCTAATCTTTAAGGAAACTGACCATTCTCCGGGTTACGCTCCAAGGACACTGACAATTCTCTGTGTTATGCCTAAGGACACTGACTTCTCTCCGGTTTATGCTCTGAGGACATTGACGAATCTCTGGGTTATGCTGTAAAGAGAATGATGTCTCTCTGTCTTCTGGTCTAAGATCACTGACGATTCTCCAGGTTACGCTCTAAGGATATTGACGACTCTCTGGGTTACGTTCTAAGGACATTAATAAAACTGTGGGTTACACTCTAACGACACTGACGAATCTCCAGGTTACGCTCTAGGTACATTAACGATTCTCTGGATTACGCTCTAAGGACACAGAAGTCACTCCAGTTTATGCACTAAGGGCATTGACGAATCTCTGGGTTCTTCTCTAAGGTAACTGAGGACCTTCTGTGTTACCCTGTAAGGGCACTTACGCCTCTCCGAGCTACGCTATAGGGACACTGTGTGGTTACGCTGGAGGAACACTGAGAGATCTCTGGGTTACCCTCTAATGACACTGACGAATCTCTGTGTTATGCTCTAATGACACTGACGTCCCTCTGGGCTAATCTCTAACGAAACTGACGATTCTCCGGGTTACGCTCTAAGGACATTGACGAATCTGTGGGTTACGGTGTAAGGACATTAATGAATCTGTGGGTTTCGCTCCAAGGACACTGACGACTCTCTGTGTTACACTCTAATGACACTGACTTCTCTCCGGTTCATGCTCTGAGGAAATTGACGAATCTCTGGGTTATGCTGTAAGGAGAATAATGTCTCTCTGGGTTCTGTTCTAATATCACTGATGAATCTCTGGGTGACGCGCTAAGTACATTGAAGAATCTCTGGGTTACGATCTTAGGACACTGATGTCTCTCCGGACTACGCTCAAAGGACACTGACGAATCTTTGCGTTACACTTTAAGGATATTGACGACACTCTGGTTTACGCTCTAAGGACACTGATGACTCTCTGTGTTACGCTCTGAGTGCACTTACGCTGTAAGGACACTGACTAATCTCTGTTTTATGGGCTAAGTACATTGACGAATCTCTGGGTTACACTCTAAGCACATTGACAAATCTCTGGGTCACGCTCTAAGGTCACTGACGTCTCTCTGTGTTACGCTCTAAGGACACTGACGAATCTCTGTGTTACCCTGTAAGGGCACTTACGTCTCTCTGTGGTTACCCTCTAATGACAATGACGACTCTCTGTTATGCTCTAAGGACACTGAAGTCTCTCTGGGTTACACTCTAAGGATATTGACGAATCTCTGGGTTATGCTCTAAGGACACTGACATCCCTCTGGATTAAGCCCTAAGGATACTGGCATCCCTCTTGGCTAATCTCTAAGGACACTGACGACTCTCCGGGTTACGCTCTAATGACACTGATGTCTCTCCAGGTTACACTGTAAGGACATTGACAACTCTCCACGTTATGCTCTGAGGACATTGATGAGTCTCTGGGTTATACTGTAAGGAGAATGACATCTCTGTGTTCTGGTCTAAGGTCACTGACGAATCTCTGGGTTATGCACTAAGGTCACTGACGATTCTCTGGCTTACACACTAAGGACACTGATGTCTCTGGAGTATGCTCGAAGGACATTGACGAACCTTTGGGTTACACTGTAAGGGCACTGACGTCTCTCCTGTTTATGCACCAAGGACACTGACGAATCTCAGGGCTACACCGTAAGGACACAGACCTATCTCTGTTTCAAGCACTAAGTACACTGACGACTCTCTGTGTTCCGTTCTGAGTACACTGATGAACCTCTGGTTTATGCTCTAAGGACACTGACATCTCTCTGGGTTATGCTTGAAAGATATTGACGAATCTGTGGGTTACGGTCTAAGGACACTGATGAATCTCTAGTTTATGCTCTAAGGACACTGACGAATCTCTGGCTTATGCTCTAAGGACACTCACGAATCTCTGGCTTACGGTCTAAGGACACTGACGTCTCTCCGGTTTACACTCAAAGGACACTGACGAATCTCTGGGTTACGCGCTAAGGACACTCACGAATCTCTGTATTACACTCTTAGATCACTGACGAATCTCCAGGTTACGATCTAAAGACACTGACGTCTCTCTGGGTTACACTCCAAGGACATTGACGACTCTCTGGGTTACCCTGTAAGAGCACTTACATCTCTCCGCGCTACGCTATAGGGACACTGACCTCTCTCTGTGGTTACACTGGAAGAACACTGACGACTCTCTGAGTTACCCTCTAATGACACTGACGAATCTCTGGGGTACGCTCTAGAGACACAGACATACCTCTGGGTTACGCGCTAAGGGCATTGACGAATCTCTGGGTTACGCTCTAAGGACACTGAGGTCTCTCCGGGTTACACTCTAAGGACATTGACAACTCTCCGCGTTATGCTCTGAGGACATTGACGAATCTCCGGGTTATACTGTAAGGAGAATGATGTCTCTCTGGGTTCTGGTCTAAGGTCACTGATGAATCTCTGGGTTATGCACTAAGGTCACTGACGATTCTCTGGGTTACGCTCTAAGGACACTGACGAATCTCTGTGTTAAGCACTAAGTACACTGAAGACTCTCTGTGTTCCGTTCTGATTACACTGATGAATCTCTGGCTTACGCTCTAAGGACACTGACATCTCTCTGGGTTATGCTCGAAAGACATTGACGAATCTGTGGGTCACAGTCTAAGGACACTGATGAATCTTTGGGTTTCGCTCCAAGGACACTGACGATTCTCTGGGTTATGCTCTAAGGACATTGACGAATCTCTGGGTTATGCTCTAAGGTCAGTGATGTCTCTCAGGGTTACGCTCTAAGGACACTGACGTCTCTCTGCGTTACGCTCCAAGGGCACTGACTTCTCTCCGTATTATTCTCTAAAGACACTGACGTCTCTCCGGTTTACGCTCTAAGGACACTGATGAATCTCTGGCTTATGCTCTAAGGACACTGACGGCTGTCCGGTTTACACTCAAAGGACACTGACAAATCTCTGGTTTACGCTCTAAGGACACTAACGTCACTCTGGGTTAACCTCTAAGGACATTGATGAAGTTCTGGGTTATGCTCTAAGGACATTGACGAATCTCCGGGTTAAGCTCTAAGGACACTGACGTCTCTCCGGGTTACGCTCTAATGACAGATGACAGAAAGATTGGTTGGTTCGTTAAAAGTGAGGTTGAGTGCCTTGGGTTACAGAAAGATATAGACGGGATGGTTGAATGGCCAGATAAATGGCAGATGGTATTTAACCCTGAAAAGTGTGAAGTGATACACTTTGGGTGGGGTAATTTGTCAAGGATGTGTTCAGTGAACGGCATGGCACTTGGAAGTTCTGTGGAACAAAGGGACCTTGGCGTGTGTGCCCATAGGTCTCTGAAGTTGGAGGGGCATGTTAATGGTGTGGTGAAAAAGTCAGATGGGAGTCTTGTTGGAGTTGTATAGAACCTTGGTGAGGCCACAGCTGGAGTACTGTGTGCAATTCTGGTCGTCACATTATAGGAAGGATGTGATTGCACTGGAGGGGGTGAAGAGGAGATTCACCAGGATGTTGCCTGGGATGAAACATTTAAGTTATGAAGGGAGGTTGGATAGACTTGGGTTGTTTTTGCTGGAGCAGAGAAGACTGAGGGGCGACCTGATCGAGGTGTACAAGATTATGAGGGGCATGGACAGGGTGGATAGGGAGCAGCTGTTCCCCTTAGTTGAAGGGTCAGTCACAAGGGGACATAAGTTCAAGGTGAGGGGCAGGAGGTTTAGGGGGGGATGTGAGGAAAAACATTTTTACCCAGAGGGTGGTGAGGGTCTGGAATGTGCTGCCTGGGAGGGTGGTGGAGGCAGGTTGCCTCACATCCTTTAAAAAATACCTGGATGAGCACTTGGTACGTCATAACATTCAAGGCTATGGGCCAAGTGCTGGTAAATGGGATTAGGGAGGTAGGTCAGGTGTTTCTCATATGTCGGTGCTGACTCGATGGGCTGAAGGGCCACTTCTGCACTGTGTGATTCTATGATTCTCTCACACTGACATCTGGGTTACATTCTAAGGACACTGATGAATCTTTGGGCTATAGAATTACAGAATCACAGAATCACAGTGCAGATGAGTCCCTTCGGCCCTTCAAGTCTGCACCGACACGTGAGAAACACCTGACCTACCTACCTAATCCCATTTACCAGCACTTGGCCCATAGCCTTGAATGTTATGATGTGCCAAGTGCTCATCCAGGTATTTTTTAAAGGCTTTGAGGCAACCCGCCTCCACCACCCTCCCAGGCAGCGCATTCCAGACCGTCATCACCCTCTGGGTAAAAAGGTTTTTCCTCACATCCCCCCTAAACCTCCTGCCCCTCACCTTGAACTTATGTCCCCTTGTGACTGACCCTTCAACTAAGGGGAACAGCTGCTCCCTATCCACCCTGTCCATGCCCCTCATAATCTTGTACACCTCGATCAGGTCGCCCCTCAGTCTTCTCTGCTCCAACGAAAACAACCCAAGTCTATCCAACCTCTCTTCAACACTTAAATGTTTCATCCCAGGCAACATCCTGGTGAATCTCCTCTGCACCCCCTCCAGTGCAATCACATCCTTCCTATAATGTGGTGACCAGAACTGCACACAGTACTCCAGCTGTGGGCTCACCAAGGCTCTATACAACTCCAACATGACCTCCCTACTTTTGTAATCTATGCCTCGATTGATAAAGGCAAGTGTCCCAAAAGCCCTTTTCATCACCTCACAGGTCGGCAACATTAAGGTTGGCAGGGAGGCCGGGAACCCTGGCGAGCTTCAGAAAAAGCACCAAAATTCATCCACAGGCGGGATGAGGCTTCATGAGCGATTTACAAACCTCAGAATATTTCACAATAAAAGTTATGGACATGTCCCAACTCATGTGACAGGGTCATGTGAAATGTAAAATAAAAAACAGTAAAATGTATCCGCGCACCCCCGACGGGGTGTCAATCGGGAACGCGCCCGCTCCTGCACATCCCCCAACCCTCAACCAACAGGGGGAAAATGTTGTCCAATGTTTTGAATGTTGATCTTCACCTGAGATGATGAAAAGTGGAAGATAAAATAATGAGTTATTATGGGTGAGGTGAGAGTGACTGCCCTTAACATCAAGGCAGCATTTCACCGAGGAGCCCGAACAAAACTGGAGTCAATGGGAATCAGGTGCAAAACACTCCAGTGGTTCGAGTCACACAGAATCGTTGAATGGTTACAGCACAGAAAGAGGCCATTTGGCCAGTAATGTCCATCCTAGCTCTCTGCAACTCGGCTTGTCCCAATTCATCAACTTTTCTCCACAGATCTGCTGATTTGTGTGATTCAGTTCTTTATCTGATACCCTTTTGAAAGCCATAATTGAATCTGCCTCCCCCACAGCTTGAGGCAGTGCATTCCAGATCCTAACAACTCGCTGCATAAAAAAAGTTTTCCTCATGTCACCCTTGTTTCTTACATCCTTCACCTTAAACGTGTGTTCTCTTGTTCTCAATCCTTCTGCCCATGGGAATAGTTTCTCCCTACCTGCCCTATCCAGCCCCATCATCCACACTGGTCAACCCTGGGTTGTTCATGTTCCCTCACTGACCAGCTATGGTAAAGGCACACCATGGTCCTCATGTCATCTTTGATCTCTGTGTTCTTAGCAAACACAAGACAGTTTCCAATAGCAACTGGGTGTATCTGAAATACTGGCTGATTGCAAGGAGAGTGTGAGGCCCTCGTGAGTGATTTGACAGCAAAGAAAAATACATCAACAAGAATGGTCTCAGCTCAAGCTGTGAGTTGGCATGGCGATCGGAAAGAACAGATTGCGCTCCACTCGATCCCTGGTTCCAAGCACCAGCCTGCAGCAGACCTGTTAATGAGCTGGGATAAGAGCATTCCCAGGGAACGTCAACATCTTCCTGCTTTCCTCATTGGCAGGGAAGGGTTGATATAGGTGCCGTCTCCCATTTGCTGAGCTCCTCCCCTCCCCTTTCGATGATGTTACATGGACTGCGAGTTCTGAAAAAAATTGCATTTATATATAGCACCTTTCATGACCTCCCAAAGCCCTTAACAGCCAATAAAGTGTAGTCACTGTTGTAATGTAGGAATCACAGCTGCCAATTCATGTCCAGCAAGCTCCCACAAACAGCAACGTGATAATGACCAGGTAATCCGGTTTTAGTCATGTTGGTTGAGGGGTAAATATTGGCCAGTACACCGTGGAGAACTCTTCTGGTCTCCTTTGACATAGTGCCATTGGATCTTCAACATTTCCAACTGCCTCCAAGAGAATTTAACCATCGCCCCTTGCTGTTGAATGGCATTACCAACACTGAATCCCCCACTATCAACATCCTGTGGGGTTACCATTGACCAGAACCTGACCTGGACCATCCATATAAATACTGTGGTGACAAGAGCAGGTCAGAGGCTGGGAATTCTGCAGCGAGTAACTCACCTCCACAATCCCCAAAGCCTGTCCACCATCCACAAGGTACAAATCAGGAGTGTGATGGAATAATCTCCACTTGCCTGGATGAGTGCAGCTCCCACAACACTCAAGACGCTCGGCACCATCCAGGACAAA
The DNA here is from genome assembly GCF_017639515.1 of Carcharodon carcharias. Lineage (NCBI taxonomy): Eukaryota > Metazoa > Chordata > Chondrichthyes > Lamniformes > Lamnidae > Carcharodon > Carcharodon carcharias. Next base: position 30,412,791 of record NC_054497.1, on the reverse strand, counting down.
TCAGCCCACTTGATTAGCACCCCATCCAAACATCCATTCCATCCACCACTGACACACAGTAACTGCAGTGTGTACCATCTACAAGATACACTGCAGACACTCAGAAATGCTTCTTAGACAGCACCTTCCAAAATCACAACCACTACCATCTAGAAGGACAAGGCCAAGAGACACATGGGAACATCACCACCTGGAAGATGCCCCTGAAGCCACTCACCATCCCGTCTTAGAAATATATCACGTTCCTTTACTGTCGCTGGGTCAAATACGACACACTCCAGGGGCCCCCTGTAAATACTGACACACTCCCCAGGGACCCCCCTGTAAATACTGACACACTCCCCAGGGACCCCCCTGTAAATACCGACACACTCCCCAGGGACCCCCCTGTAAATACTGACACACTCCCCGGGGACCCCCCTGTAAATACTGACACACTCCCCGGGGACCCCCTGTAAATACTGACACACTCCCCGGGGACCCCCTGTAAATACTGACACACTCCCCGGGGACCCCCTGTAAATACTGACACACTCCCCAGGGACCCCCCTGTAAATACTGACACAATCCCCAGGGACCCCCCTGTAAATACCGACACACCCCCTGGGGACACCCCTGTAAATACCGACACACCCCCCCGGGGACCCCCCTGTAAATACTGACACACTCCCCAGGGACCCCCTGTAAATACTGACACTCTCCCCGGGGACCCCCCTGTAAATACTGACACACTCCCCATGGACCCCCTGTAAATATTGACACTCTCCCCGGGGACCCCCCTGTAAATACTGACACACTCCCCAGGGACCCCCTGTAAATACTGACACACTTCCCGGGTACCCCCCTGTAAATACTGACATACACCCCGGGGACCCCCTGTAAATACTGACACACTCCCCGGGGACACCCTGTAAATACTGACACACTCCCCGGGGACCCCCTGTACATACTGACACACTGTGGCTCCTCTTGATTCAGTTCCTCTTGTAATTATTACACGTTCCAGGGCGCCGTCTGCAAATCTGTGGCAACTCATCACCAAGGCTTCTTCGACAGACCCTCCCAACCCCATGGCCTCCATCACCAAGAGGGACAGGGATAGCATGTGCAGTGGAACACAACTCCCTACAACGCCCCTCAAACTCACCCACTCACTCCTGTTTGCTCGCAGTCGTGTCACATCCTTCTGTCAACTTTCACGTTCTAATTTCCTACAGCCGCAATTGTAAAAGCACTTTCCCTGTAAACCTATCACATCATGGCTACACCCATTGCTTGCACTTTATCACCTGAGCTTTGTCTCTCCCGGTACCTCAGCTTAAACCTCCAGCTGCACATTTACAGGGCAAACGGCCTCTGGGGGAGGGTATCTGGAAATTGGGCCTGCTGTTCCCTAAGATAGCACCAGGCCTGCCTGGCTGGACAGCCTGTGAGTGTAGCCAAACAGCCTGGATCTCCAAACAATTGGCCATTGCACTGAAGGAAAATGTGTCTGGCTGGTGCAGCCTTCCATTGACAATGGCGGGGAGCTAAGAACATGAGAGATCGGAACAGGAATAGACCGTACAGCCCCTTAACCCTGTTCTGCCTTTCAATATGACCAAGGCGGACCATCTGCTTCAGTTCCATTTCCTGTTGTCCCACATACCCCATGATCCCTTGGGAGACCAAAAATCTGTCTATCTCAGCTTTAAAAATATTGAACGATGGAGCATTCACAACTCTCCGGGATGGAGAATTCCAAAGGTTCTTTGATTGAAGCAGTTTCTCTTCATCTCAGCCCTAAACGGTCGACCCCTTACCCTGAGGCTGTGTCCAAGTGTTCCTGATCCCCCAGCCCATGGAACAACCTTTCAGCATCCGCCCTGTCAAATGGCCTTCAGAATCTTGAATGTTAATTCAATCAGATCATCCCTAGTTCTTCTAAAATCTGGAGCATAGGGGCCATTTTACTCAGCCTCTCATCCCAGGGACCAATCCACTGAACGGTCACCAAGGGCAGGATTTTCCACACCCACCACAAGCCAATGGACTTCTGGCTGGGACACCGTCCCACCCGCAATGGGACTTGCCCTGCGACAAGGCCGGAAAATCCCAGCCTGTATCTCTTCTAAGGCAAGTATATCCTTCCTTACATTCGGAGCCCAAGACCGTGCATCGTTTTCCAGGTATTGTCTCACCAAAGCCCTATACAACTGCAACCAGACTTCCTTACTCCTCTAACCCTCATGCAATTTGGTGAAACCCTTCCAAACTCCACGCACTCTGGAATCTCCTAGAGCCAGGACAGCTGGGCAATGAAGACGACATGGGAATCCAGCACGTCTTAGGCAAGATGCACTTGTGGCGAGACCAATCCAGGGCCCATCAATATAAGTCACTGATAAATCCAGTAGGGAAATCCATTAGTTAGAGCGCTGTGTTAATGTGGAACCTTTACCACAGGGAGTAGTTGAGGTTAATAGTTTTGATGTATTTAAGCAGAAGCTAGATAAACACATGAGGGAGAAAGGAATAGAGGAATATTTTGATAGGTTGATATAAAGTAAGGTGAGAGGAGAATCAAATGAAAGATTAACACTGGCATGACCGAGTTGGGCTGAATGACCTGTTCCTGGGCTGTATGCAAGGCAATCCTAGAATTTTGGACCCATATGTTCAACAGCGTTGGGATATGTTTAACTAAATCTATAGCCTGGGAGAAAGTTTACTTAACAATTAACATGATTCTTTTACAAATTCCATTGAACGCTATTGTAATTGTGCACATTGCAAAATGATCAGACTTTTAAAGGACAGTTCACTTAAGGAGCTCAGAGCTGTCATGGACAGGAGACTGTCAGAGCCTCCTCACATGCCCAGTACTTACTGGGCTGTAGGCCACAGTCAGCCACAGACAGCCTTCAGCCCCTACACTCAGCTACTTTCAACAGCCTTGTCTTAATCACTCCCAGGCTAGCCTCAAGCTGGAGGTGAGGGATGGCTTATTTGGCTTTTCAAGCTGGTGCTTTCTTAGCAGGAGTGCAACAAAGGTTCACTAGATTGATTCACTAGATGCATCCAAGGTCACCGAGGGGAGAGAGAGTGGAAATTGCAGAGGCACTGGCCATCATTTCTCTGTCTTCCTTAGAGGACTGGAGAATTGCAAACATTACACCCTTGTTCAGAAAAGGGTGTCAGCATAAGCCCAGCAACTGCAGAGCAGTCAGTTTAACTTTAGTGGTGGGGAAAGTACTGGAAACTATAATTCAGGACAGATTTATTCGGCACTTGGTGAAGCATGGGTTAATAAGGAGAGCCAGCATGGGTTTTTGAAGCAGTAACAGAGAGGGTTGATGTGGGAAATGCTGTCGATATGGTGTGTACAGACTTCCAAAAGGCATTTGATACGTTGCCACTCAGCAGGATTGTGAGAAAAATTATAGCTCATGGAATGAAAAGGACAGTAGCAACATGAATACAAAATTGACAGACTGACAGGAAACAGAGAGCAATGGTCAATGGATGTTTTCTGGGCTGGAGGAAGGTTTGCAGTGTAGTTTCCCAGGGGTTGGTATTAGGACGCTTGCTTTTCTTGATAAATATATTAAACATGGAGGCCTTGGTGTACAGGGAAGAATTTCAAAATTTGCAGATGATACAAAACTTGGAAGCATTGTGAGGAAGATAATGCGGAAGGTTAAAAGGGCAGAGACAAGTTGGTGGAATGGGCAGATAGGTGGCAGATGAAGTTCAATGCAGTGATACATTTTGGTAGGAAGAACATGGACAATACAAAATAAAGGGTTCTTTCTACTCTGAAGGGGGTGCAGGAGCTGGATGTATATGTGCATAAGTCATTAAAGGTGGCAGGACAGGCTGAAAGAGCAGTTAATGAAGCGTACCGCATGCTAGGCTTTCTTAACAGGGGAATGGAGTAGAAGAACAAAGAGGTTATGTAGAACTTGTATAAGACACTAGTTAGACCTCAGCTGGAGTGTTGCGTACAGTTGTGGGCGCTGCATTTTAGGAAGGTAGTGAAGGTGTTGGAGAGAGTGCAGAAGAGGTTTACGAGAATGGTTCCAGGGACAAGGAAGTTGAGTTATGAAGTAAGATTGGAGAAGTCGGGACTGTATTCCTTGGGGAAAAGAAGTCTGAGGGGAGACTTGATAGAGGTATTGAAAATCATGAGGTGTCTGGAGAGAGTAGATAGGAAGAAACCGTTTGCTTCAGTGAAAGGATCGAGAAGGAGAGGGCACAGGTTTAAAGTAAGTGGCAAAAGAAGCAAAAGTGACAGGAGCAGCGAGTGGTCAGGGTCTGGAATGCACCGCCTGATAGCTTAGCGAAGGCAGGTTCAATCAAGGCATTCGAGAGAGAATTAGATTGCTGTCCAAAAAGGAAGAATGTGCGGGGAGGGGGTGGGAGAATGGCACTGGATGAATTGTTCGTTTAGAGAGCTGGTGCAAACACGATAGGCTGAATAGCCTCCTTCTGTGCTGTAATAATTCTATGATTCCATGGGTGAGCAGATTGTCCTTTGAGGATGGATTGATCAACTATATTCCTCTGAATTTAGAAAGAGAGTTGAAACATATAAAATTCTTAAGGGGGATGACAGGATGGATACTGGGTAGATGATACCCCCTGGCTGGGAATTCTAGAGCACATGGTGTCTAGAACACAGGGAGTCTAGAACACAGGGAGCTAGAACACAGGGAGTCTAGAACACAGGGAGCTAGAACACAGGGAGTCTAGAACACATGGAGTCTAGAACACAGGAAGTTAGAACGCGGGGAGTCTAGAACACGTGGAATCTAGAACATGGGGGATCTAGAACACGGGGCACAGTCTCTGAATAAGGTGTCAGCCATTTTGAACTGAGATGAGGAGAAATTTCTTCGCTCAAAGAGTTGCAAATCTCTACCCCAGAGGGTTGTGGGTGCTCAGCCACTGAGTATGTTCAAGTTAAAGGCTGATAGATTCTTGGACACTAAAGAAATTAAGAGATAAGGGAACAGGATGGAAAGGTGCAGCAGAACCAAGATCCTGTTGAATGGTGGAGCAGGCCTGAAGAGGCAAATGGCCTACTCCAGCTCCTATTTTTTTAAGTTCCTATGTTTCATCGCCCAAGTGACCACGTCTTGGTGTGAGAATATTTTGCTGGCTGTTCTACCATGAAGGCATCATTGCTCAGCCAAACTCTGGCCCCACCTGATGATTGCATAGTATTCAGCTCTATTTGCAAGTGCTCAGGTAATGAAGCAGTTCGTCTTCTTGCACAGCCAGATCAAGACAATGTCCAGGCTTGGGCACATCAAGGGCACTGCGCTTTCCTGTGGGGGATGGGGGTTGAGTGTCATTGGCTAGTAATCAGGAGCTGGTTCCTAGTCAGTGACAATAATTTAGCACTGCCCAGCTATCAAATGCTGTACCTCTCAATGTATCTGGCTCAATATGACATGAGTTTGTGGGAGGAGTTGGGGTGTGGTGGAGGGGAGGTGTATGTAATGTGCATTAACCTCCTCCCCTGGTCCCCACAACAAGATCTTCTGGGTAAGTATGAGACACTTGGTGCTGCCTTATACAGAACAGAATTCATTGATGTCTAGTTTGAGTGATCAGCCCAACTAAACACAAAGGAATAGTTTTTCACCTTTAGCTTTATGTACTGAGCTCTCCAAGGACTGTTGAAAACTATGTTCTTTTCTATATCACGCTTTTCCCACATCAAAGATAGATATCACAGACAAGACCTTGTGACATGTCTGCTCCTGAATCCTTTGAAAACTGTGTAAACAGTTGTCGCTCCTTAAACAACACATTTGTTTTTAATTTGTTCATGAGATGTGGCCAACACTGGCTAGGCCAGCGTCTATAACCCATCCCTGAAGAAGATGGCGGTGAATCACCTTTCTGAACTGCTGCAGTCCATGTGGTGCCATTGATTGTTAAGGGGAGATGGTCATTGCCTGACACTTGTGTGGTGCAAATGTTACTTGTCACTTGTCAGCCCAAGCCTGGATATTGTCCAGGTCTTGCTGCATTTGGACATGGACTGCTTCAGTATCTGAGGAGTCACGAATGGTGCTGAACATTGTTCAATCATCAGCGAACATCCCCGCTTCTGACCTTATGATGGAAGGAAGGTCATTGATGAAGCAGCTGAAGATGGTTGTACTGAGGACACTACCCTGAGGAACTCCTGCAGTGATGTCCTGGAGCTGAGATGATTCACCTCCAACAACCACAACCAACTTCCTTTGTGTTGAGAATGACTCCAACCAACGGAGAGTTTGTCCGCTGGTTCTCCTTTTGCCAGGATTTCTTGTTGCCATACTCAGTCAAATCCTGCCTTGGTATGGAACAGTCACTCTCACCTCATAAGACCATAAGACCACAAGACATAGGAGCAGAAATTAGGCCATTCGGCCCATCAAGTCTGCTCCGCCATTCAATCATGGCTGATAGGTTTCTCAACCCCATTCTCCCGCCTTCTCCCCGTAACCTTTGATCCCCTTACCAATCAAGAACCTATCTATCTCGGTCTTAAATACACTCAATGACCTGGCCTCCACAGCCTTCTGTGGCAATGAATTCCATAGATTCACCACTCTCTGGCTAAAGAAGTTTCTACTCATCTCTGTTCTAAAAGGTCTTCCCTTTACTCTGAGGCTGTGCCCTCGGGTCATCGTCTCTCCTACTAATGGAAACATCTTCCCCATGTCCACTCTATCCAGGCCTTTCAGTATTCTGTAAGTTTCAATCAGATCCACCCTCATCCTTCTAAGCTCCATCGAGTATAGCCCAGAGTCTTCAAATGTTCCTCATATATTAAGCCTTTCATTCCTGGGATCGTTCTCGTGAACCTCCTCTGGACCCCCTCCAGGGCCAGAACATCCTTCCTGAGATACGGGGCCCAAAATTGCTCACAATATTCTAAATGTGGTCTGACCAGAGCCTTATAAAGCTTCAGCAGCACATCCCTGCTAGTCCTCTTGAAATAAATGCCAACATTGCATTTGCCTTCCTAACTACCAACTCAACCTGCAAGTTAACCTTAAGAGAATCCTGGACTAGGACTCCCAAGTCCCTTTGCACTCCAGATTTCTGAATTCTCTCCCCATTTAGAAAATAGTCTATGCCTCTATTCTTCCTACCAAAGTGCATGACCTCACACTTCCCCACATTGTATTCCATCTGTCACTTCTTTGCCCATTCTCCTAACCTGTCCAAATCCTTCTGCAGCCTCCCCGCCTCCTCAATACTACCTGTCCCTCCATCTATCTTTGTATCATCTGCAAACTTAGCCAGGATGCCCTCAGTTCCTTCATCTAGATCATTAACGAATAAAGTGAAAAGTTGTGGTCCCAACACTGACCCCTGCAGAACTCCACTATAGTCACCGGCCGCCATCCTGAGAAGGACCCTCTTATCCCCACTCTCTGCCTCCTGCCAGACAGCCAATCTTCTATCCATGCTAGTACCTTGCCTCTAACACACTGGGCTCTTATCTTACTGAGCAGCCTCCTGTGCGGCACCTTGTCAAAGGCCTTCTGGAAGTCCAAGTAGATAACATCCATTGGCTCTCCTTTGTCTAACCTACTCGTTACCTCCTCAAAGAATTCTAACAGATTTGTCAGGCATGACCTCCCCTTGATGAAAGCATGCTGACTTTGCCCGATTTTACCATGTACTTCCAAGTATTCTGATATCTGATCCTTAATAATGGACTCTGAAATCTTATCAACGACCGATGTCAGACTAATCGGCCTGTAATTTCCCGTCTTTTGCCTCACTCCCTTCTTAAACAGGGGGTTACATTAGTGACTTTCCAGTCCTCTGGGACCCTCCCTGACTCCAGTGATTCCTGAAAGATCACCACTAATGCCTCCTCTATCTCTTCAGCTATCTCCTTCAGAACTCTGGGGTGTAATCCATCTGGTCCAAGTGATTTATCCACCTTCAGACCTTTCAGTTTTCCTAGCACTTCTCCTTGGTAATGGCCACCATACTCACCTCAGCCCCCCAACTCTCTTGAACTTTGGGGATGTTACTCGTATCTTCCACCGTGAAGACTGATGCAAAGTACCTATTCAGTTCCTCCGCCATTTCTTTGTTCCCCACTATTACTTCTCCAGCGTCATTTTCCAGTGGCCCAATGTCCACTTGTACCTCTCTCTAACCCTTTATATATCTAAAAAAACTCTTGCAATCTTCTTTTATATTACTGGCTAGTTTACCCTCATATTTAATCTTCTCCCTCCTTATTTCTTCTTCAGTTGTCCTCTGTTGGGATTTGTAGGCTTCCCCATTCCCTGGTTTCCCACTGCTCTTTGCCGCATTGTATGCTTTCTCGTTAGCTTTTATGCTGTCCCTGACTTCCCTTGTCAGCCATGGTTGTCTCGTCCTCCCTTTAGTATGCTTCTTCCTAGGGATGAATTTTTGCTGTGTCTCCCAAATTACTCCCAGAAACTCCTGCCATTGCTGTTCCACTGTCTTTCCTGCTAGGCTCATCTCCCAGTCAATTCTGGCCAGCTCCTCCCTCAAGCCTCTGTAGTTGCCTTTATTCAACTGTAATACCGTTACATCTGATTACAGCTTTTTCCTCTCAAATTGCAGGGTAAATTCTATCATATTATGGTCACTTCCTCCTAAGGGTTCCTTCATCTTAAGCTCCCTTATCAAATCTGCCTCATTACACATCACTAAATCTAGAATTACCTGTTCCCTAGTGGGCTCCACCACAAGCTGCTCCAAAAAGCCATCTCGTAGACATTCTACAAATTCCTTTTCTTGGGATCCACTACCAACCTGATTTTCCCAGTCTACCTGCATATTGAAATCCCCCATGATCAGTGTAACCTTGCCTTTCTTACACGCCTTTTCTATCTCCTGGTGTATCTTGTGCCCCACATCCTGACTACTGTTCGGAGGCCTGTACATAACTCCCATTATGATTTTTTTATCCTTTGCGGTTCCTCAACTCTACCCACACAGATTCTACATCATCTGACCCTACGTCATTTCTTACTAACAAAGCAACCCCACCCCCTCTGCCAACCTGCCTATCTTTTCGATAGGATGTATATCCTTGGATATTTATCTCCCAGTCCTGATCCCCTTGCAGCCATGTCTCCGTGATGCCCACCACATCATACCTGCCAATTTCAATCTGCGCCACAAGCTCATTTACCTTATTTCATATACTGCGTGCATACTCATCTTTGGAGTGCAGCTTTTATCCATCAGTGGACTGAGGCGGTAATGTGGATCTCTGAAAGTTAAGAACTACACATTTGTTGTTGGGACTCTTATAAAGGTTGGCACCTTGATTGTTCATATAAAAGAGCAATTTCAAGCTGTACTAATACCTTCAAAACCTATAGCAGCACAAATAACAACCATTTGGCATATCTGTACTATCTCTCTACTGGAGGAGTCACACTGTCTGACTGTCACCTCATGGCCTGTATCAATCAAATATTAAACCCAATGTTCCACACTCTCTTTGTAATCCCATATCTCACTCTTAACCCAGAATTTTATTGTTTCTGCATACTACAACTAATTTCTGCTTAAAAGAATTCACCGACCCCCACTCATCACGCTCTGAGATCCTTATTTTAAATGACCCATCATCACTGACGTTGTTCACATGCAGTGGGTAGTGTCCCGGCCTCTGGGCCTGCAGTTCTGGGTGTGAGTCCCTGGCTGATGGACAAGGAAGGTGGGTTCATAACACGGCCAGGCAAGTCGAGCATCAGCCTGTAGCTCCTTCCAAAACATGTCAATGGCAGGTGGTAAGAGTGGGGAGATCCTTGGTCAGCCATATGATGGTAAGAGCCTCCACCATCACTATCCATACCTCCTGACTACAACATACATGTATAAAGTGCATGATGCACCCAACTCAGACACCTTGAGTGAACTGTAACCCACCAACCTATCACTGACTCAGTAGCCATGGCAGGTAACTCTTCCCCTATTCACCCGGCCAAGTACTCTGCCACCCCACCCCAGAATTTAAACACCTCTATTACACCTCCTCCTGATCACCCCTGCTGTCCAGGAAACAGTAGCAAGATGACACATCCCTCTCATAAACATGGATTCTCATCCCTGGCATCACACTGCTGAAGTGGTTATCTCTGCTCTCTTGTGCCTTTAATTCCAAATGCAAAATATTTCACAGAAGAATTGAAATAAAGGCAATCTGCCTGAGCTACTGAAATGTCCACCTCCCTCAGTAACATTCTCGTAATATATCCTGTGCTAGTTCAGACAGTGAATTTCAATGGTTGTATTAATTACAATTAAAAGAGCGTGAGAAGGGGCGAGACTGAGAGTGGAGTCGGGAGTTAGAAGAGAGCGAGAAGGAGCGAGACTGAGAAAGACACAGTAATTTGTAGTATACATAGGAATTATTCTAAATTAAATAATAATTAAAATCAATTAATAAATACTGTGGTACACACTTTATATGAAGTATATAAAGTATAAGGTATGTCAGTGCAGCTCAGCCATGTGGAGTGTGCAACTTGCAGGATGTGGGAAGTCGTGCAGACACAATGCTCCCGGGATGACTACATCTGCAGGAAGTGTCACCAGGTGCAGAAACTTGATCTCCGATAAGCAGATGTTGAGTGGCAGTTGGAATCACTGTGCTGCATCTGCAAGGCTGAGGATTACGTGGATAGCATGTTTAGAGAGGTGGTTACACCACAAGTAAGAAGCACACAGGCAGAGAGGGAATGGGTGACCACCAGAGTATCTAAAAGAAACAGGCAGGTAGTGCAAGAATCCCCTGAGGCTATCTCGCTCTCTAACTGCTTTCCCGTTTTGGATACTGGTGAGCGAGATGGATCCTCAGAGGGGACTGTAGCAAGAGCCAAGTCTGTGGCACCACCGGTGACTCAGCTGCACAGGAGGGGAGGTGGAAGTGTAGAAGTGCTATAGTGGTGGGGGATTCCACAGTTCGAGGAGCAGACTGGAGTTTCTGCAGCCGTATATGTGACTCCAGGCTGGTATGTTGCCTCCCTGATGCCAGGATGTCACAGAGCAGCTGTAGGACATTCTTTTAGGGAGTTAGGAAGGGAATTAAAAAGCAGAATCTCAAGAGCAGTAATCTCAGGATTACTGCCAGTGCCACGAGTTAGTGAGCGTAGGAAAAGGAAGATTGAGCAGTTCGACACTGGAGAATGGATTAGGAGGGAGGGCTTTAGATTGCTGCTGTCAAGCCAAAAAGACGTTCTGCCTATCACACAAATGAGTAATGTTGGATATGAATTTCAGTGCCAGCGTGATGCTGGGTATGTAGGTCGTACATCCCAAAGACTGGCGAATTGTATCAAACAGAATGTCACAACTGCTGTTTGCAATGGGCAGGGTATAGACCGTACCTTACCAGCCCATACTTGCAAAACTCAAAACACAGTGTCCAACATTAGATGTGAATCCGCGATTGGACAACATTTGCTGAATAATCCTCAGTGTGCTGAGAATTACACTGACGACCAATTTAAGATTGTCAGTTGAGCTTGCTGTGTGATACATTTGCCTGTACTGGGAGCTACATATATTAATACACAGGGCCCTGTTCTTTGCAGACAGAAAGAACATGTAAATTCCTTGCACCTGTTTCAGCTAAACAAAATAAGTGACAGCCATTCGCTGACTCATTCCTCAGGGCAATACCTGGTCAAGCTGCCTGGTTTAAACTTCAAACAATGCTTAGCAGTTAACTGTCAGTCACCATCAGTGGTGCATTCTCTATGGCAATGCCACTTGCCAACCAATCAGCAGTCTCTTCACATGCAGTATAAATTGTTGTTTTCCCCTTATATTGGTATTCTTGTGAGTGTCCTGATGGGTACAAGATGAAAAGTTTAGATATGTCTCTTTTTTCAGGAATACTCACAGTGCTTTATTGGTTAAGCCTGGATGTTGACTCCGAGATAAGTAAGCAGACACACAGAAGCTATTGGAAACTGAGCTGGGAGATATTTTAAGCAGTGTATGAAACGCTGTAAATAAGGAAGTTTCTGCACATTTAGAAACTAGTGTCATCTCTGCATAGCTCTGAGATATAAAATAATTCAAGAGCTTGAGGAATAAGTATTGGCCAGGATTCCCCTGTTCTTTTTCCAGATTGTCTCAAGAGATCTTTTTGCGTCCACCTGGGATGGTAGACAGGGCCTTGGGTTAGCATCCTGTCCTTCCAACAGTGCAGCACTCCCTTCGAAACACACTGCCTTGTCAGCCTGGATTTTGTGCTCAAACCCTCAAACTGACACTTGAACCCAGCCTTTCAACTCAGCATTGACTTTTCCAATGCTCCCCGGCAAGCCTCCCCTCTTCCACTCTCCTTAAACTTCAGCTCATGCAAAACTCTGCTATTTGTATCTGACTCACACCTAATCTCCTTCACCCATCACCCCTGTGTTCACTGACCCACACTGGCTCCCAGTCTGGCAACACTTTGATGTTCAAATTCTCAGGCATGCCTGCAAATCTCTCCATGGCTTCACTTGTCCCTATCTCTTCCAACTCCAGCCCTTAAAACCCTGCAAGATTTCTGAGCTCCTCATTTTCTGACCTCTTGCACGTCTCTGATTTTAATCAATCCACCACTAATGCCCAGGGACCTACGCTCTGGAATTCCCTTTCTAAATCTCTCTGCCCCTTTAAAGTGCTCCTTAGAACCTACCTCTTTGACAAAGCTTTCGGGTATTTGCCCTGATAATCTCCATCCACTGCTGGCTAGCAGCAAATGAGAAAGAGAGCTAAATGTGTAAGTCTCTCTCTCTCTCTGTCAGTACACGACTTCTCTGCCGGCAAGTCCCCAACTGTGCCTCCTCTCAGTGACACACGGAAATTGGGACCCTTGTTCCCTGCCCCCAAGCTAAAGCTTCGGAGGAACCCGGAGGGGCTTTGGCACCCAGACATGCAATGTGCAGGCCCACCGGCATGTGGGCAAGCCCTGGCAGTCATGAACCAAACTCCCAGCTATGGGCGAATAGTTCCACCGCCTTATGAAGGCCAAGGGGTTAAACCCTGACAGAACAATCTGGAGTGGAGCCCAAAGGCAATATGTGAACTTTCCAGCAACTGCTGCAAACAAGCCAGTGCCAAACCTAGTGCTTTGAGTACCCCCTGGACTCATGTGGAGAGGTCGAGAGGGAGGACCTGACATTTGGGCAGCCCTGGAGTCTCCATAAATCTTTCCCTGGAGAGGACACTTCAGTTTTGCTGCAGCGCGTCAACACAACAAGGGAGACGCACTCAACATAAGGGCTGAGCACCAGGGTGCAAGCCAGCATCTTACGAGATGCAAGGCTGCCACTGCAATCTCCCTTTGTGGCTTCATGCCAAATTTTGTTTGTTAATGGCTGCTCTGAAGCACATTGAGATATTTGATGATGCTAACGGTGCAGAGTAAGTGCAAGTTGCTGTGTGTTTGTCAGAGCTGAAAGTGTTTCTACTCATCATCCTGAGGCAGATCAGGACTGCATCAACGCTGGGGAAGTCCCCTCGGTTGGAGTTGGCTAATGCCTGAATGACTGCTATAGTTCTCAGACTCCGCTCCCCAGGGAACTCTCTTCTCCAGCTCAGTACCCTCCGACTCACTCTTGCCAGAACCCATTATACTCTCGAACTCGTGAACATACATTTGGCAACCATTGCGTCTCCCAGAGGGGAGGCTGCTGAACCGTGAGAGAGAGCTTACAAACCACCAAGTTTCATATTAGCATATCTTCTGATTGGTGGAATTTACGTATATAATTTGTATGTCATTAGCCTAAACATTAATACTGGTACTGATAAGATAATAATCATTCTCTGAATCTCATAAGGGTAAGATTCTATTTTAAATTATTGGGGAAAGTATAGTTTCCATGTAACTAAATTTGCATATGCAAAGAGCCTAATGTACATGATTAGATCAGTATTTTAAGTCCTTTTAGATTAAGCTGAGGCCTCTGATTTCTTTTCATATTTTAAAGCATTTTGTAAAATATTTACTTCACCCATGCTCACACCAGCATGGTGTGAGTTTCCCTCCTTCACAGAAGGAGGCCATTCAGCCCATCATGCCTGCGCCAGCTCTTTGAAGGAGCTATCCAGTTAGACCCATTCCCCTGTTCCTTCCCCCACAGCCCTGCAGTTTATTTCCTTTTCAAATATTTATCCAATTCCTTTTTGAAATGTATTATTGAATATGCTGTCAAGCAGTGCACTTCAGATCAAAACAGAGTGAGTAAAAAGCAAATCTCCTCATCCCGTCTCTCACTGTTTTACCAATTTACCCTAAATCTTTGTCCACTGGTTATTGGCTGTCTGCCAGTGGAAACAGCTTGCCTTTTATTTTCCTTATTAACTTTGCCCCAGTGATGAAGGAAAGGTAAAATGGTAAACAACAGGAGGTCTCCGAATGGTCCTGAGAGTTCAGCCAGTACGCTGTCGAGACAATCAGGCCAGGAAACCTTGAGACCTGGTCTATTCTGAGTCAGCTGATGTCAATAAGTGCTGGGATTGGCCTCAGTGCCCTGGGTTGCAGCAGGCAGAACCAACCAGGTGCCCTGCCCCTGGATGCTCTCCAGTGACCCCTGCTGGACTGTTGTGGCATTTGGACATCAGCTGAGCCACACGTCAGACCCAGCAGTGAGGACAGCACAATCGAAGTTTTGTCTCTGAATAGTGACCAATTAGGTGAAGTGTCACACGCCACCCCCTCCCCTACCCCCCGCTTCCCTCCTATCCCTGTTCCTGAACCCCATGGATGTGTCAGCCATGGTTCAGTGGGTAGCACTTGTGCCTCCTAAGGCAGGAGGTCATGGGTTCAAGCCCCACTACAATGGCTTGAGCACTTTAGTACACCACTGAGGGGGTACTGCACAGTCAGGAGTGCCATCTTTCAGATGAGATGTTAATCTGAGGCCCTGCCTGCCCTCTCAGGTGGATTAGAAAGATCCCGTGCTATTGGAAGAACAGCAGAGGCATCTTTCCTGGTGTTTTGGCCAATATTTATACCTTAATCAATATCAGAAAAGAATTATCTGTACCAGGGAGTTCAGATCTCATTGAAACATCTAAAGTCCCTCAGGTGGTGCTGACAGGGCCAATGCTGAGAGGTAGGTTCCCCTGACTGGAGGGCTCAAAACTAGACATCACAGTCTCTGAATAAGGGGTTGGCCACTCAGGTAGCAGGAAATTTCTTCACTCAGAGGTTTCTGAACCGCTGGAATTCTCTAACCCAGAGCACTATGGATGTTCAGCCATTGACGATATTCAAGACCAGGATAGATAGATTTTTGGGTTATGGGGATAGTGCGGGCAGCTGGAGTTAATATAGAAGATCTTATTGAATGGTGGGGAAGGCTCAAGGGCCTGAATGGCCTACTCCTGCTCCTATTAGTCATGTACTCATATATATACTAGTCTTTACCTGTGTTTATCTGCCCATCTCCCGACTAACTGCATATTATCTCATCTATCTCTTGACATCTGCCCATGGATCTCTGCATCTAGTCCACCAGTGTGACACTCTTCTTCTGCCTCTTTGGTTTATCCCTCCATACTTTGGTTCTAAAATGGAGTGAGCTGTCCCCCCTCCCCCCCATCCACACAGATAAAGCAGCACAACTTTGTTATGATGCCCGTACAGACCAATAACTTTTCAAAAAAAGAGAAATTTGATTTTCCAGTTGATAGCTAAAAGAATGGTATGACAAGATTTCACAGTTTAAGACTTTTACTGTAACAAACAGACTAAAAGCACTTTTGACTAAACACTACTGTTGTAGGCAAATATACTTTGTCTCCAGAACAGAGCTTTCTCCCTTTACATTTAACATAACTGAAAAACCCACTTCATTGGTATACTTTATGCTGTCTCTTAAGTAGTCATTCAATTTTCCCACACCCTGTCCAAAGTGATTCTTAGCTCCTAAGGGTTTACTGCCGTTCCTTTCCTTTCCCTGGTAACTTTTAACCCCAGAACTGTCTTTCATCGTGAGGCTTTATCCTGGCGATTCTCTCTCTCACTCAAGCTAGGCAAATCTTCCAGCTTCATTTTAAATTACAATCCAAGTGCGAGGTCCCACCTGCATTCCCACGCAGTGAACCATAGAGACTTTCAGCCCCTGGCTGCCCCATCTCTCCTGGATCCTAGTAGCCTACCTGTTTGTGAGTTTCAGGAATAGTTTAGAAACCCTTCCCTTATCCAAACCAATTTCCATAGCAATGTGAATCACATGGACCTAGTATCCAGGTAGAAAAGCGAAAAGCCTATTAGTTACCCTTGAGACACCAACTCTCTTTTATCTTGGAAGTAAATGGATAATTTAAGCTGTAACCAGTTAGAACCAAGGGTTTACTTTCGTTCCTTCCCAGGCTGGTAACCTTTAACCTCAGAACTGTCTCTCATGGTGAAGTTTCATTCTGGTGACTTTGGAGACCAGCAGTCTAACCATGTTAAGCACAGGAGCTGCTGCTATTGTCCTGAAGTGTGAACACCTCACACTTTCTTTCTAGTGAAACAACCTGGCCCTACCTTTGATTTTTAACAGCCATGTCACCCAGGCCACATCAGACTTTTGAACGGGTCACATGATCTCCCTTCATTTTCCCTTAAATTAAAAACACGGTCCCAAAACATTGCAACCCTAGTAACATCATATTTGTAACAAGTTGTAAATCAAAATTCATCCCTTACAACCATCTAAAAATAGAAATTTTCATCACAGTAGGAGGCCATTCAGCCCACTGTGTATGTGCTAGCTGACAAGTAGCCATCCAGACTAATCCCACTTGCTGGCTCCTGGCTGTAGCCTTGTTGGTTACATGGTTACAGCACTTCAAGTGTCCAAGTACATTTAAAATGTTATGAGGGTTTCTGTCTCTGCCACTCTTCCAGGTGGTGAGTTCCTGATCACCACCACCCTCAGGGTGAAAGAGCTTCCCCTCAAATCCCCTCTAAATCTCCTGCCTCTTACCCAAAATCTATGACCCCCCCCCCCACCTCCACCCCCAGTTATGGATCCCTCGACCAAGGACAATAAGGCTTCCCTATCTACTCAATGCAGACCTCTCATAATTTTATACACTTCAATTAAATCTCCCCTCAGCCTCCTCCATCCCAGCCTATCCAACCTTTCCTCAAAACTATAATTTTTCAATCCAGGCAACATCCATGTAAATCTCCTCTGTACCCTCTCGAGTGCAATCCCATCTTTCTTGTCTTGCAGTGACCAGAACTGAATATGATATTCAAGCTGTGACCTAACCAGTCTTTCACACAGTTCCAGCAACATCTCCAAGCTCTGGTATTCTATATCTCAGGGAATAGAGGTAAGTATCCTGTATACCTTCTTTGCCTCTCTTTTTACCTGTCCTGCCACCTTCAGGGATCTGTGGGAATGCACTTCAATGTCCCTCCATTCCCCTACACTTCTCAGTATCCTACCATTTATTTATACACCTTGCCTTGTTAACCTTCCCCAAATGCATTGCCTCACACTTCTCTTGATTGAACTCTATTTGACATTGTTCTGCCCATCTGATACCTTCCCACAGTCTAAATCTTTCTCCTTCATTCTCAAGCACACGGCTAATATTTGTTTTGTCCACAAACTTCGTCATCATACCTCCAACATTCAAATCCAAATCATTGATATATACCACAAAAAGCAAGGGTCCCAGTACTGAGCCCTCGGGATTCCTATTGGAAACAGCCTTCCGGTTACAAAAACACCGTTCCACCATTACCCTTTGTCCCCTGTCACTGAGCCAATTTTGGATCCAACTTGTCACTTTGCCTTGGATCCCATGGGCTTTTAACTTCATGGCGAGTCTGTCATAAGGGACCTTAACAAAAGGTTTGTTAAAGTCCAGATAAGACTACATCATACGTGCTCCCCTCATTGACCCTTCTCATTACCACCTCAAAGAATTCAATCATGTTAGTCAGGCACGATGTTCCTTTAACAAATCCGTTCTGACTGTCTTTGATTAACCAGTGCTTTTCCAAATGAAGATTAACCCTGTCCTTCAGAATTCCTTCCAATAATTTTCCCACCCCCAAGGTTAAGCTGACTGAGGTGGTGTGGTGGTATTTTTGCTGGGCTAGTAATTCTGGGGATCTGGGTTCAAATCCCACCGTAACAGAAAGTGGGATTGTTATGTTATGCACAGAAATGTTATGTGCAACCTCTATGAATTCTCACTGTGGGTGTACCTACCTACATCACACAGATTGCAGTGGTTCAAGAAGGTAGCTTGCCACCACTTTCTCAAGGGCAGTTAGGGATGGGCTGACCAAACCAGCGACGCCCACATCCCATGAATTCACTCCAATCTCTTTTTGCAGTTCAGGTTCCAACATAATCTGCCAACACCAGCTCTGCCTCTCAATCAATAGCCCCAAATCCAACAGCAAGGGGCTGCCCTTAGTTTGACCACCCATCTCAAACATTTTCTCTGGGTGCCGAGACCCAGGTCACCTTATTCTCAACAACCTGACTGCACAATCCAGGGATCAGAACAAAAATAAACTGAATTAATGTTAACTCCACAACCCAGGAATGTGATAATTAATCGCAGTACAAAGATACCAGTTGGTGGTGTGCCTGTCTCTGTGGAGTTCATTTATCCTAACTGTCTCCGCGCTGAAAATATTTTATTAATATTCAGTTCTTCCTGTATGTTTAACTTTATCTCAGCCATTATCTTTTTATTTATGTTTATCTTTTCCTCCTCTCGTTCTTTCTGTGCCTATTCAGGATATCTCATTATTTCCACCTCCCCCTCCCCTCTCTCTCCATTTCCATTTGTAATTTTAGTGCATGAATTTCTTCCTGTTTTATCATACCCTGCTCTGACCTTCTCCCATTCCTCATACTGACCCTTTAATCTCACTGTAATGTCATTCTACAAGTCTCAGTAACATCATTGCAAACTCCGAGCCCTTGTCCTCCCTCATTTCCTGTATTATAGAATCACAGAGAAATTATGGCGCAGAAAGAGGCCATTCAACCCATCCTGTCTGTGCCGGCCAAAAAAGAGAAATAAAGAAACTAGTTGCTTATTTTAATCCCACTTTCCAGCACCCAGTCCATAGCCTTGCAGGTTACAGCACTCCAGGTGCAGATCCAAGTACTGTTTAAATGAGTGGAGCATTTCAGCCTCAACCTCCAACTTAGGTAGTGAATTCTAGACACCCACCACCCTCTAGGTGAAAAAGATTTTTCCTCCTGTCCCCTCTAATCCTTCTACCATTCACCTTAAATCATCGGTAATGGACCCCTCAGCTAGGGGAAACAAGTCTTTACTATCTACCCTATCCAGGCCCCTCATAATTTTGTACATCTCAATTAGGTCACCCCTCAGGCTCCTCTGTTCTAAGGAACACAACCCCAGCCTACCCGGTCTCTCCTCATAGCTGCAATTTTCAAGCCTTGGCAGCATTCTTGTCATTCTCCTCTGCACTTTCTCCAGGTCAATTACGCCCATTGACCTGTTTGGCTTTGTTTCCCTCCGGAATACTAGAACAGGGGGAGGCCATTCAGCCCCTCAAGCTTGTTCCACCATTCAGTTAGACCATGGCTGATCTGTATTTTAACTCCATCTACTCCACTTCAGTTCCATAAGTCTTAATATCCCTGCCTAACAAAAATCTATCAATTTCAGTTTGGAAATTTTCTATTGACTCCCACTCTCAAAAGCCTTTCGTGGGAAGAGAGTTCTTATTTATCGGGGGTAGATGTGGAATGTGGAAATCGAAACACAAGGTCAGCCATGATCTTACTGAATGGCGAAGCAGGCTCAAGGGACCGAATGGTCTACTTCTGTTCCTATTTCTTATGTTCTAAATTTCTACTGTGCTTTGTGTGAAGAAGTAATTCCTGACCTCAGGAATACTGAGCAGGTCTAGCAGAGAGAGGGAGAGAGAGAGATAGAAAAACAGGGGTTAACTTTTCGAGTCCAATGTGACCCTCCTTCTGAGAACTGAGAAAAGGAGAGTCATACAGATTCGAAACATTAGCTCCGTTTCTCCCTCCACATATGTTGCCAGACCTGCTGAGTATTTCCAGAACTTTCTAATTTTATTGCCAAAATATCCTCGCTGAGATGCAGAGCCCAGAACTGAAAGTAGTTACTGCAGATGGAGACTAACAGAATTTTCTACAACTGTAATTCTGGCTCCCTGCCTCATATCACAGCTAAGTCTCTTAACCTCCTGTTTCATTTCTATCCCCCAACTAATATCCTTTCAAACTCCAGACTGTCTTCCTGTTTCCTAATGATTTCTGTCTCATTCCATCTCTGCTGGTACTTTCACTCTGATTTCCCCAGCACTGTTTATCTCTGACTCCTTCATTTACTGGATGGGGATCTGTGTCTACATTGTTCAGGCTGCCTGCCCCTCTAATCTTTAAATAGATTTCTATCTTGACCTTGTACCTGAACTACACTGGGAATGGTATCAAACTGAGATGGGAGAGGGTGTGTTGCCTCCCCTATGCATGTGAGACCCTGTCAAGGTGCTCAGTGTGTTTAATGGTGCAGCTAGCTTGTCACTAGCTGTCAGATGGATGTTAAATTCCAGACCGTCTCAACAGGAAAGTCAATCACATATGGCAAATCTCCTGTTTGGCCCCATGACTGTCCTCTGGCAGAGGTGGTGCGTTTCAGGGCCAATTTTGAACATTAAGTCCATAGGTCAATGTCAGTTTCCCAGGGCACTATTCAAAGGAAAGGGCAGGACTTCTGGTGCCCTGCCTAATATTTATCTTTCAACCAAATACCACGAAAGACAGATTATCTGGTCACTATATATCAATGCTGTTTTGTGGGATCTTGCTATGCACAAAGTGGCTGCTGCATTTCCTACATTACAACAGTGGTTACACTTCAAAAGCACTTTACTAGCTGCTTAGCCAGGGGAGATGGTGGCATAGTTATAATGTCACTGGCCTAGTAACCCAGAGGCCCAGGCTGATGCTCTTGAGGCATGGGTTCAAATCCCACTTGGCAACTGGTGGAATTTAAGTTCAATTAATAAAATCTGGAAATTAATAAATCTGGAATTAATTCAATTAATAAATCTAGAAATCACCTCAGAAACTGGTGCCCTGTTGTAAAAACCCATCTGGCCCCTTTAGGGAAGGAAATCTTACATTACCTGGTCTGGCCTACATGTGACTCAGGTGGTTGATTCTTAACTGCCCTTTGAAATGGCCTAACAAGCCACTCAGTTCAAGGGCAATTAGGGATGGGCCCTACTGCTGGCCTTGCCAGTGATGCCCATATCCCATGAAAAAATCAATTTTAAAAACTGTGCTTTGGGACATCCTGAAATGCATCAAGTCCAAGATGGTGGGAAGGCCCATGGACAGCCTTCCAGAATCCACCGCCAATTGAGGCCCTTTAATGGTCAATTAAGGGCTCCATCCTGCTGCTGTTATTCACCCAGCAGCGGGCAGGGGACTCACCATGTGGAAAGCCTGAAGAGCAAACCCTGTGTCAGGGCTCCTGGCAGTGGGGAGAATCCTCAATTCAAAGACTCCAGCCAGTGGTCGATGCCTCCATCGCCAACATTAAATTATACCCATAGGGCCGGATTTTCCATGCCCGTTGGCATCGGCCGTCATGGAGGGCGTGAATATGGCGGAAAGGTCAAAAATCGGTGTCATGCTGTCGTGAAACCAGTTTGCGATTGTCTGCTCCACCCGTCAATGGCAAACCACGTTTTCCATCGCCGCACATTGGGAACATCATTTTAAGTCTCGTTCGCAGGAATCACACCCTCCCCCCCATGTCAAATCTACCGCCCACATCAGTGGGAAAGCACATCGGCCCAGAACACGTCTTGACAAGTGTGACGGGCAGAAGTCGGGACTTTACCGTCAGGGCTCCATGTGTGTGGCAGAGTGAAGGCTCCTTGTGTGTGGGAGAGTGAAGGCTCCGTGTACCTGGGAGAGTGAAGGCTCCGTGTGTGTGTGTGTGGGAGAGTGAAGACTCCGTGTGTGTGGGAGAGTGAAGGCTCCGTGTGTGTGGGAGAGTGAAGGCTCCGTGTGTGTGGGAGAGTGAAGGCTCCGTGTGTGGGAGAGTGAAGGCTCCGTGTGTCTGGGAGAGTGAAGGCTCCGTGTGCCTGGGTGGGGATTGCACGAGGCTTTGAAAGGCCCTGTCACACACACACTTCTCCCTCCAGATTCACTTCTTGTGCAGCTAAACTGCTCGTGGGGGAAATGCAGGGGGAGGACTCGCAAAGCCTGTGAATGAAGCTGAAAGACACCATTACACATTATTCAGTGAATGTGAATATATTTTCAAATTATAAAGTGACAAAATGTGTTCCCCTGTCCAACCACTTGTGGTCAGAAATTCCTAACACTTCTAGGTGCTGCCCTGACATCCGCAGTGGGGGTGGAGACAGCCTGTGCAATGGGTGGCCCTGTTGCCTCTGATGGTTGCGGCATGAGTCCTCTGGAGAGCCGAGATCCCGGCTTCCTTTGTCTGTCCTCCTGTGGGCCAGCTGCTCCCCCTGTGGTGAGAGAACAAGGTTTGGGAGGGGGGCGGTCACAGGCAAAGGAGACTCGGAGGGAAAGCACAGCCTCTGAGATTCCTGAGTGGATGACACAGGGGTGTCCAGCTGCTGCTGCTCCTCCCTTCGGGTACTCAAAAGCCCCGGCCTGACTCCTTGAGGGGAAGGAGCATCTGGAGGGACATCGAGGTGCCCCGTTTCCCTCTCGCGTTGCCACTGCAGGAGTCTCTCCATAGCTACCGTGACAGAGCACAGGTCTCCACATTCTGCTGGACCAGGGTCTCCGTGGCATCCGCCACCCTCCCCATGGAGACCTCCATACGCCCACATGTGGGCACCACTTTATCAGAGAGCGGGTGGCACACTCCAACTCACGAGCCACCCTGAGGGCTTCCAGCGGCTCTTCCAACACGTTCCCCTGCCCTCTGCTGACTCTCCAGGATGAGTTGGAAGGCCGAATCCAGAGGTTTGTCACCTGACTCGGACCTCACAGGCACCTCTCTCCCAACATCCTCCGAGCACCGGGGAGCTGGGCTGAACCTGCCTCCTCCTGCTGCAGACACGTGTCTGTGTGGTGACCTCAGCCTGCTCTAGACCTAGATCCCACCGAGGTGTGTGTCTCTGCATTGGTGCAGGGTGTGGGTAAGCGCTGTGATGGGTCTTCCAGGCTGCTTATTTCCAGCTCTTCAATGGAGGAGGTGTCCTCTTGGCTGGAGGTGAGAATGTGGATGGAGCTGAGGGACTGGCTGGCTGAGGGTGTCGGTGCAGAGCTCCCTGTGAACCAAAGTAGAGATAATTAGTGCCTGGCAGCAGAGTCAAAAGCAGCAGAGAGAGAGAGAGAGAGAGAGCACTCACACTCACAGTCACAGTCACGTTGGGAGAGGGATGATGTGGTGCAGGATCCTCACGTGGGTGTTCACCACCGACTTCACTGTCACCACAGGCAGGGTCCACATCCTCACCAGTCAGCGCGAGGGCACACTCCTCAAAGTGAGTGAGGGGCCTAATGTGGGTCACTCCACCCCTGGTCGGGGACCTCTCCCTGCTGTAGTGAGCCAGCTTCTCCTGCATGAAAACAGATGGAGAGAGTGTGAGCAGGACACACGACACTGCGGAGAATGTTTGTGTGGTGATCGGAGCCATGGACAGGATGAGGACGCGAGCTCCAGAGGATATGAGCCTGATGGAGATGTGAGGGTGTGTGTGAGAGTTAGTGGTGTTGTCCCTTGAGGTGTGAGATCCCTGTGGATGTGTGATGGGTTTTTTTTATTCATTCATGGGATGTGGGCATCACTGGCTAGGCCGGCATTTATTGCCCATCCCTAATTGCCCTTGTTCAGAGGACATTTTTAAGAATCAACCACATTGCTGTGGGTTTGAAGTCACATGTAGGCCAGACCAGGTAAGAATGGCAGATTTCCTTAACTAAAGAGCATTAGTGAACCAGATGAGTTTTTACAACAATCCACAATGGTTTCATGGTCATCATTAGACTTTAATTCCAGATTTTTATTGAATTCGAATAACACCATCTGCTGTGAGAGAGTGTGTGAGGTGAGAGTGATGAGAAGTGTGACTTACCCTGGCGGAATAGATGAGACCTTTCATCCTCTTTCGACACTGGGTGGTTGTCCTCTTTTGCAGAGTGTTGGCGCTGACCACTGCTGGCACTGCCTCCCATGCACGATCGGTGACCCCAGAGTGAGGGCCAGAGGGCATTGCAGCGGGTCTCCACTGCGTCCAGTAGGCGCTTGAAGGAGGCGTTGCTAAATCTGGGGGGGGCAGCATGTTTCTCCCTTTGGCAGCCATCAGTTCCCAGCAGCTTCCTGGCCCTTGGAGAGAGCCGGCTCTGTGCAGAGGCAGCCTTTAAATACGGCGCCCGCTTTACTGAAGGCCTGAGGTGACGGTGGGGCGGGCGAATCAGAGGCTGTCCTGTCAGCAACCCGGCACGTTTCCCGGAAACGCACGATTAATGAGACAGGATTGGGACTAAATAGCGTGAAAAGCCGGCATTGCAGCCAGTGGGTAAAAGGTCCTGTTTCCCTCCCACAACCATACAAAGTGCAAATCTGGACAATTCCACCCTTAGAATCATACAGCACAGAAGGAGACCATTCGGCCCATCATGCCTGTGCTAAGTCTTTGATCGAGTTGCCTGCTTAGTCTCTGCTGTTTCCCTATAGCCCAGTACAATCCTCATTTTCAAGTATTTATTCAACTCCCTTTCGAAAGTTACTATTAAATCTGCTTCCAATGTCCTTTTTGACAGCGCATTCCAGGCCATCATAACTCACTGTGCAATAAAAAAATCTCCTCACCTCCCATCAGATTCTATTGTAATTATTTTAAACCTGGTTACTGACCCTCCCACCAACGAGAACAGTTTCTCACTCTTTAGACTAACAAAACTCCTCATCATTTTGAGCGTTTTTCCCCTAACCTGCTCTGCTCTGGAGAAAACAATCCCAGCCATTCAGCCTCCGATCCTTCAATAATTATAACGACAGCACGCAAGCCCACCATCCCCCACACACCCTCATCGACCGGGGTGGGGTGGGTCAAGGCAAGGGTGCGCGACCATATCGAATTGCTTTTTCAAAGAGCCAGCACGGGGCACAATGGGCTGAATGGCCTCCTTCTGCGCTGTAAGATTATAACATTTATTTTGTACAATGTGACGTGCTTCGATTCCTGGCCAGCTCCATCAATCGATGCTGTTGGTGACAGTACTCTTCCACCGATAGCTAAAATGGGCTTTGACTCTATTTTTAGCAGAAAGCAGGGACAGGGCTATGAGCTAATGCAGGAACGTTGGGAAACAAAAGGTTTCGCTTGGGGGGGGGGCACAAGTTTTCCATGAAGGTGTTAACAGTGTTTAAGAGGCGCACATTCGTTGAGTGCAGGGTTTGTGGTTTATGCGTCTCCTCCCCATTGCTGCAGGTGCCACCCAGGACTGTTAGGGTTTGTGAGATAGTATCTAACCTCACAGCGCACACAGTGAAGCCACACACTGGCCACTAACCGTAACAAGGGGACTAAACACGAACCCGCATTTTCATATGCAGCCAGGGAAAGTTCCACTAGCTTCCACTGAGCAGCATTTTTGGCACAATACTTAACACAAGATCTCTAAAGAATTGCAGGCAGGGGTAGACTACTTAACTTATCACAAGAACACAAAGAATAGGAGCAGGGGTAGGCCATTCGGCCCCTTGAGCTTGCTCCTCCACTCAATACGATCATTGATGATCTGATAATGGCTTCAACTCCACATTCCTGCCTGTGACCCCACCATAACTCTTGACTCCCACTTGCTAACCAGTCAGCGCTCTCTTCTCATGCAGTATAAATTGTTGTTCCCTTTACAATTTGGTCCTCTTGTGAATTATCCTGATGAGTGCAAGACGAAAAGCTTCAACAAGAGGTGTCTTTCGTCAGCAGTACTCAGAATCTGATACATTTCAATAAGGTCATCTCGTCTACCCACGGTGACCCTCAAACCCACCCCCCACCCCTGCCAAGTACAACATCCAATTATTGCGTAATTACTTCTAAATAATAAAAATAAAGGTGTTTGCCTCACCAACTGCTGACCATTCAATGGCAAGAGGAATCTCCTTGCAGCTATTCCCCTTGAAATTCACCTTTGACTGTTTCGAACCTACCCTCGCAATTTAAAGGAATATTCCGGATTAGCATTTTCCATTCCGTTTTCGAGCCCCACAGCCCTTACAGGCTTCCTTTCATTGCTGAATAGCCCACGACGCTCTACTTGCTCCTTTTAACTAGGTCCCCGAGCACAGGGTACAGCCTCACCGCTCTCTGTACTTCCCCCAAACACCTCAATATTCTTCTTGCAGAGATTCAAGAAGTTTTACATGTTAAAGGCCTGACAGACACCGCCACCCCCCCCCCACCACCGAGGTTTCGGTGCTGCCCCAGGGCCTTTCCCCCTCCCTCAGTTCCTTTCACCCTGCTTTTGGTGGCTGTGTCTTCAGCTGCCCTGGTCCTGAGCTCTGGGATTCTCCTCCCAATACCCTCCCTGCCTCTCTCTCTCTCTCTCTCTCTTCTCGTCATTGAAAACACTCCTTAAAAACCGTAGGCGGGATTTTCCTTACCCACCCATCGCTGGGATCTTCCGGTCTCGCCACAAGTCAATGGATTTCGGGCTGGAACACTGCCTCGCCCACAGTGAGGCCAGGAAATTCCGGCCTATGTCTTTCACCAAAGTTTCATTCACCTGTCCTAATATCTCTTTTTTAATTCATTCATTGATGGGATGTGGGCATCGCTGACAAGGCCAGAATTTCTTCCCCATCCCTTATTGCTCCACCATTTAAGGGGGCAATTAAGAGTCAACCACAATTCTGTGGGTCTAGAGTCACATTTAGGCCAGACCAGGTAAGGATGGGAGATTTCCTTTGGTAAAGGAAACCAGATGGTTTCCTAATGACAATTGGTGATAGTTTCCTGGTCACCATGACTGAATTTTATATTCCAGATTTATTAATCAATTGAATTTAAATTCCCCCAGCTGCCCTGGTGGGATTTGAACCCGTGTCCCCAGAGCATTAGCCCGGGCTTTTGGATTACTAATTACTACCACAACGCCACCTTCTCCCCCTGTGGCTCACCACCACATGTTGTCTGGTAACACTCCTGTGAAGCTCCTCCAGGCATTTTACTACGTTAAAGGCGCTATATGAATGCAAGGTCTACCTCAGTTATCAGAACTGGACGCAGTAGTCCAGCTACGACCATGAGTTAGACCACGACTTTCTCTCCTCAGGCCATGTTGGTCAATGTTCTATTGTTTCTGTATGCCTGCTTCATTCTAGAAGATAGAGGCTGAGTTAAACAGCACAGGCTGGGATGCAAAGTGAATCCATTCACCTGCACCCAAAAAATAGCGCCAAGGGAGGATACAGAGTTTAACCCAATAGAGTGGGGCAGGGCCGACCCTGAGATAATTTGGGAGGTAGAGGGGCTTGCTTTCCTAAGTATAACCAGTACAGATTGTGGCACACAGGCTACTGGGACAGAATCATATTCAAGCTGAAAGCTATTTGCAGTTAATTATCACTTAAAAGTCACAGCCAAAGAAAAGCATTTGTTCATTAATGGAACATGTAGATTAGTGTAGCAGATTGGTGCTTTTCTGTTGTTTGAAAATGGTGTAAATTCAATCCCTAGATTCTGACATTGGGAAGGTAAGTATTTATTGCCCAACCCTAATTGCCCTTGGGAAGGTGGTGGTGAGGTGAGAGTGACTGCCCTTGACATCGAGGCAGCATTTGACCGAGTATGGCATCAAGGAGCCCTAGCAAAACTGGAGTCAATGGGTATCAGGGGGAAAACTCTCCGCTGGTTGGAGTTATACCCATCACAAAAGAAGATGGTTGTGGTTGTTGGAGGTCAGTCAGCTCAGCTCCAGGACATCACTGCAGGAGTTCCTCAGGGTAGTGTCCTCAGTACAACCATCTTCAGCTGCTTCATCAATGACCTTGCCACAACATCACTGCAGTTTCAGGCCAATTCTGTTAAGTGAACCACATTCAAGAGTTTGGCTGGTGATTGCTGTGTTGCCCTGAGGTGTAAACACTGGAAACACTTGCTGGGGAGAATAGAAACCCTGATGGAGAAAGCTGGCTCTGTAACACAAACCCAGTACAGCCTCTGGTGAGGCTGATTAGTTGACATCTTATATGAGACAGGGTGGCCGCCGGTGTGAGTTGAGGGGCAGGAGTGTGTGACAGAAGAACAGCATTTAACCTAGAAAGCACAAAGCCATACTGTATTTAACAGAGACAGGATAGCTGGCTGACAGGCTACCTGTTTGTGTTGAAGAGCTGGAGGGGATGATACTTGGGAGTGCAGCTGTCCATGTCAGAGAGAATGTGGAGAGTCTCCTGCCCTCTGGCCCAAACCATCTCACTTGAAGCAGCTGCAATGTTAATGAGGCAACTACTTTGAAACCTGATCCTTGCTTTAAATGACAGAATAGGCCAAAAACAGTGGAAAAGGGGAAGGCATTGCATCTCAAAAATGGTGGGGAATGACTGAGTGTACCAGAGGTCACTTTCACCACACTCTGACTGTGGCCTGGACTGTCCATGGTGCAGTCAGGCCCCTTCTTCAATATGTAAATCAGGCTGTGACTCCTAACTGCTGGCCTCCCTCTGAAAGCCAGTGGCCACATTTACTGGCTGTGTTTTGCAGCCAGGAAGTGGCCAATCAGGGGTCAAAGGGAAAACCTCCATGTGACCTTCCAGCACAATGGGGGCCATTTTGGATGATATTGGGTCAGTTTTGTACATCTCTGCGCTGGCTTTGTTGGAACTGAAAATGGAGAGAAAGGTATAACAGTTGATTGACGAAACATTTAACATCAACCAAACTACAAATCACTCCTAACAAAGGAGATTGGGAGCCTAATTTAAACCCAGGAGCATATTAGGCTGTCAGCTGTAGCTCGATGGATATCTCTATATC
Organism: Carcharodon carcharias; assembly: GCF_017639515.1. Classification (NCBI taxonomy): domain Eukaryota; kingdom Metazoa; phylum Chordata; class Chondrichthyes; order Lamniformes; family Lamnidae; genus Carcharodon; species Carcharodon carcharias. The sequence continues at coordinate 30,383,777 of NC_054497.1, read as the reverse complement.
ACAGCTGGGGTGGAAGGTTCTGAGCCCAAATCCCATTCCAGAGGCCCGAGTACTTAAACCAGGCTAGTACAGTACTGAAGGAACCATAGAACCATAGAAAAGTTACAGCACAGAAGGAGGCCATTCAGCCCATCTTATCCATGCCAGCCAGAGGATACCCTTTCTAATCCCAACTTCCTGCACCCGGTCCATAGCCCTGCAGCTTACAGCACTTAAGGTGCAGATCCAGGTACTTTTTAAAAGAGTTTAGAGTTTCTGCCTCTACCACCAACTTGGGCAGCAATTCCAGACACCCAATATCCTCTGCGTATGTCCCCCCCTACACCTTCTGCCACTTATCTTGAATCTATGTCCCCTGGTTCTAGAATTCTCCACCAAGGGAAACAATTTTATCCTGTCCACTCTATCTATTCCCCTCATAATTTTGTACACCTCAATCAAGTCACCTCTCAGCCTTCTTTGTTCTAAGGAGAATAACCCCAACCTGTCCAATCTGTCCTTGTAGCTACGCTTTTCTAACCCTGGCAACATTCTTGTAAACCTCCTCTGCACTCTCTCCAGATCTATTACATCCTTCCTGTAATGTGGTGACCAGAACTGGGCACAATACTCCAGTTGTGGCCTCACCAGTGTTTTATACAATTCCAACATTATATCCTTACTTTTATATTCTATACCTCTGCCAGTGAAGGAGAGCATTCCATTTGACTTATATGCTGCAGTGTTGGAGGTGCTGCTTTTCAGATGAGACATTAAACTGATGTTCCTGCCCTTTCAGGAGGATGTTAAAGATCCCTCAGTACAACTACAAAGAAAAAATCTTCCCCGTTCACTGTCCTGGATGTTATTTATCCCTCAACCAATGTAGCAAAAAGCAAATTATCTGGTCATTTTACCTCCTTGGCTGTCACATTTGCTACATTACAACCATGGCACCCACATCAAAGGTGCTATAAGAAAGACACTATAAACATAAATGTAAGTCTTCATCATCAAAACCGCCCGGTGCCATTAATTTCACCTCGTCTCAGTGGCAAGTCCGGCACTTTCAGGGGTATGTGAGGGTGGGTTTGCTGGGGGTGGTGGGGTGGGAGGGCGGCCCAGGGGGCAGTGGGCAGTATTCCGGAATCTTCTCCCAGACACGCTACTCGAGTGTTTTACCCGCCGCCGATTTTGTCTGTCGCTCAAGCAAGAGTGGGCGCGACATGACAGGCCGATGAATTATTGACAGTTGCACTGAATTGTAGATAGTACTTTAATTGTCGAGATGTGAGTTCCCATTCAGCCAGGCTTTCCTGCAATGCAGAGATACCGTGACAGAATTAATTAACATTTTTATGACTGAGCCATTTTGAGATGCCCCTCTCAAGGAAGCTTGACTAACTTATCAAACGATTCACTGGCCCTCATGCTTGTAAGTAAGAGATGTAGCGTACACTCAAACATTTGGCTGGGCTGTCAAATCTCACCCGATTGGAAAGGCACTCGTACAAATTTTGATTTTGAAAGGGTGATCTCTTTTGGTGGATTTCATCCTTCAGAATGCAGGGCAGGAGACTGAACAGTTAATCTGTTTCGTGGCGATGGTTGAGAGGGGAATATTGGCCAAGGCCGGCAGGTCTCCCCCTCCTCTCTGCACCATGCAGTGGTTTCTTATACATCCACCTTAATGCAGCCTGGATTTTAATCAAATTGCGAGGCGATTATGCAGCAGTCCCCAGGATTGTCACCAGCAACTCGGCTTGTGTCCATGTGACGATAGCTTTCTCTAGTCTCCAGAAGCAGGTTTCAAAAGAGAGATTTGCATTTATGCCAGAATATAAGTGTCAAAACGCTTCAGCTAGACACAATGAGTTATTTTCAAATCACAGAATTAACACAAGCTCAGCAGCTAGTTTGCCTGGAGCGGCCATTTTAAAAGGGGCCACTTTGCAAGCGCCAATTTGTGGCCACTTGCACATTTTTATTGGAAATAAATCAATTATCTTGGCCCAGAACTTCAGGGGGGGGAGTGGAAATCACTGTCCGATTGCGGCTCCAGTTCCATTTTACGCACCCAGTTCGGGAGCTGCACATTTTTCACCTGATATTCCGACCCAGAGAAACGTCTACCTGGTTCTCAAGGCCCTCCATTGCAGGGTAGAAGCACCCTGGGGGTGTGAAGACGTGTCATCTTCTCACTGCACTGTCTGCCCTGCACCAGGTAAGTTTAAAAGTCCCAGCCACTTTGAGAAACCAGGGAGAAGGTAATCATGTAAGGTAAGTGGGTGAGGGGGTAGGGTTGTCGGGGTTGGGGGGTGGGGTGCTTGGATAATTGAGGGGGGGTGGTGATGGGAGGCCAAGTGGTCCAGGGCAGTTGGGGGATAGTCAGGGATTCAGGAGGGTAGTTGATGACTGGGGGGGTGGGGGGGGCAGTTGGGGGTTGGGGGGTAGTTGGGGGGGTGTTGGGGCTGGGTGGTCAGGGGGTGTAGGCGTTAGTCAGGGTTGGGAGGTTAGTTGGGGACTGGGGAAATAGTCAAGGATTGGGTGGGGGGGTCCAAAGAGGGGTCCGGTGGGGGTGAAGGAGGTCGGTGTTCAGTACTATAGTTACCCAGGAGTTAGAAGTGGTTTTAATTCTTCTAACCTTTCCTGGGTAACTATTCTGCCAAGAGAGTCAGGACGATCGGAAGGTACCGCAGTATCGGGTGGTTCCCAGGGCAGGGTAAGTACCCATCAGAGGTTTAAGCGCGTCAGGCAATTGAGTGGGAATCTCTGGAGGGATCTCCCAGGGCATCTTCCAGGGTAAACCCGGGGCACAACTGCCCGGGGAATGGAAGTTCTGGGGCAGATATATTTGAATGATTGTAAATCCATGGTTAATTTTGGATGTTAAGCGATGAACTTGAGTTCTGCCTCTGGGATTCGTAACCTCAACCTCCCATAGCCCTGGTTCCCCAGATAACATTGTGGGTTGCACAGTCACCACCAAATGCCAGGCCTCTGCTCCCCAGTCTGCAGCTTTACTGGTCTCACTCTGGGAAGAGTATTTAAACTCAGTGACTCTGAGCTCAGACCAAGGAAAAGAAAATCAACCGGGGTTCTTGCTTCGAAAAGGTGATCCCTGCCGAAAGTTTAGATTTCTGGATCTTAGTTGAAGTCAGGCTGATATTCAGATGTGCTGATCTCCTCAGTCAAACCCTGGGCCAATTCCTGATGTACAGCAGTTGGATGAGGAATCAGTTGGTGGCCAATGGCCTTAAGCCTTTCTATGAACTCACTGGGGAGCCTTCCATGGAGCAGCACCTTACAGCCTGAACACCAAACCCCACAATGGAGCAGCACCATGGGGCCCTACAATGGAGCAGCACCAATGGGCCCTACAATGGAGCAGCACCAATGGGCCCTACAATGGAGCAGCACCAATGGGCCCTACAATGGAGCTGCACCATGGGGCCCTACAATGGAGCAGCACCATGGGGCCCTACAATGGAGCAGCACCAATGGGCCCTACAATGGAGCAGCACCAATGGGCCCTACAATGGAGCTGCACCATGGGACCCTACAATGGAGCAGCACCATGGGGCCCTACAATGGAGCAGCACCAATGGGCCCTACAATGGAGCAGCACCAATGGGCCCTACAATGGAGCAGCACCAATGGGCCCTACAATGGAGCAGCACCAATGGGCCCTACAATGGAGCTGCACCATGGGGCCCTACAATGGAGCAGCACCATGGGCCCTACAATGGAGCAGCACCATGGGGCCCTACAATGGAGCAGCACCAATGGGCCCTACAATGGAGCAGCACCAATGGGCCCTACAATGGAGCAGCACCAATGGGCCCTACAATGGAGCAGCACCATGGGACCCTACAATGGAGCAGCACCAATGGGCCCTACAATGGAGCAGCACCAATGGGCCCTACAATGGAGCTGCACCATGGGGCCCTACAATGGAGCAGCACCATGGGGCCCTACAATGGAGCAGCACCAATGGGGCCCTACAATGGAGCTGCACCATGGGACCCTACAATGGAGCAGCACCATGGGGCCCTACAATGGAGCTGCACCATGGGCCCTACAATGGAGCAGCACCATGGGACCCTACAATGGAGCAGCACCAATGGGCCCTACAATGGAGCAGCACCATGGGGCCCTACAATGGAGCAGCACCATGGGGCCCTACAATGGAGCAGCAGCATGGGACCCTACAATGGAGCAGCACCAATGGGCCCTACAATGGAGCTGCACCATGGGGCCCTACAATGGAGCAGCACCATGGGACCCTACAATGGAGCAGCACCAATGGGCCCTACAATGGAGCTGCACCATGGGCCCTACAATGGAGCAGCACCATGGGGCCCTACAATGGAGCAGCACCATGGGGCCCTACAATGGAGCAGCACCAATGGGCCCTACAATGGAGCAGCACCATGGGGCCCTACAATGGAGCAGCACCAATGGGCCCTACAATGGAGCAGCACCAATGGGCCCTACAATGGAGCAGCACCAATGGGCCCTACAATGGAGCAGCACCAATGGGCCCTACAATGGAGCAGCACCAATGGGCCCTACAATGGAGCAGCACCAATGGGCCCTACAATGGACCTGCACCAATGGGCCCTACAATGGAGCAGCACCAATGGGCCCTACAATGGAGCTGCACCATGGGGCCCTACAATGGAGCAGCACCATGGGGCCCTACAATGGAGCTGCACCATGGGGCCCTACAATGGAGCTGCACCATGGGGCCCTACAATGGAGCAGCACCAATGGGCCCTACAATGGAGCTGCACCATGGGGCCCTACAATGGAGCTGCACCATGGGACCCTACAATGGAGCTGCAAGATGGGGCCCTACAATGGAGCTGCACCATGGGGCCCTACAATGGAGCAGCACCAATGGGCCCTACAATGGAGCAGCACCAATGGGCCCTACAATGGAGCAGCACCATGGGACCCTACAATGGAGCTGCACCATGGGGCCCTACAATGGAGCTGCACCATGGGGCCCTACAATGGACCTGCACCATGGGCCCTACAATGGAACAGCACCAATGGGCCCTACAATGGAGCAGCACCATGGGACCCTACAATGGAGCTGCACCATGGGGCCCTACAATGGAGCTGCACCATGGGGCCCTACAATGGACCTGCACCATGGGCCCTACAATGGAGCTGCACCATGGGCCCTACAATGGAGCAGCACCATGGGGCCCTACAATGGAGCTGCACCATGGGGCCCTACAATGGAGCAGCACCAATGGGCCCTACAATGGAGCAGCACCAATGGGCCCTACAATGGAGCAGCACCAATGGGCCCTACAATGGAGCAGCACCAATGGGCCCTACAATGGAGCAGCACCATGGGACCCTACAATGGAGCAGCACCAATGGGCCCTACAATGGAGCAGCACCAATGGGCCCTACAATGGAGCTGCACCAATGGGCCCTACAATGGAGCAGCACCAATGGGCCCTACAATGGAGCTGCACCATGGGGCCCTACAATGGAGCAGCACCAATGGGCCCTACAATGGAGCTGCACCATGGGGCCCTACAATGGAGCTGCACCATGGGGCCCTACAATGGACCTGCACCATGGGCCCTACAATGGAACAGCACCAATGGGCCCTACAATGGAGCAGCACCATGGGACCCTACAATGGAGCTGCACCATGGGGCCCTACAATGGAGCTGCACCATGGGGCCCTACAATGGACCTGCACCATGGGCCCTACAATGGAGCTGCACCATGGGCCCTACAATGGAGCAGCACCATGGGGCCCTACAATGGAGCAGCACCAATGGGCCCTACAATGGAGCAGCACCAATGGGCCCTACAATGGAGCAGCACCAATGGGCCCTACAATGGAGCAGCACCATGGGACCCTACAATGGAGCAGCACCAATGGGCCCTACAATGGAGCAGCACCAATGGGCCCTACAATGGAGCAGCACCAATGGGCCCTACAATGGAGCAGCACCAATGGGCCCTACAATGGAGCAGCACCAATGGGCCCTACAATGGAGCAGCACCAATGGGCCCTACAATGGAGCAGCACCAATGGGCCCTACAATGGAGCAGCACCATGGGACCCTACAATGGAGCAGCACCAATGGGCCCTACAATGGAGCAGCACCAATGGGCCCTACAATGGAGCTGCACCATGGGGCCCTACAATGGACCTGCACCATGGGCCCTACAATGGAGCAGCAGCATGGGACCCTACAATGGAGCAGCACCAATGGGCCCTACAATGGAGCAGCACCATGAGGCCCTACAATGGAGCAGCACCATGGGGCCCTATAATGGAGCAGCACCATGGGGCCCTACAATGGAGCAGCACCAATGGGCCCTACAATGGAGCAGCACCATGGGGCCCTACAATGGAGCAGCACCAATGGGCCCTACAATGGAGCAGCACCAATGGGCCCTACAATGGAGCAGCACCAATGGGCCCTACAATGGAGCTGCACCATGGGGCCCTACAATGGAGCTGCACCATGGGGCCCTACAATGGAGCAGCACCATGGGACCCTACAATGGAGCTGCACCATGGGGCCCTACAATGGAGCTGCACCATGGGGCCCTACAATGGAGCTGCACCATGGGGCCCTACAATGGAGCAGCACCAATGGGCCCTACAATGGAGCTGCACCATGGGGCCCTACAATGGAGCAGCACCAATGGGGCCCTACAATGGAGCAGCACCAATGGGCCCTACAATGGAGCAGCACCATGGGACCCTACAATGGAGCAGCACCATGGGGCCCTACAATGGAGCAGCACCATGGGGCCCTACAATGGAGCAGCACCATGGGGCCCTACAATGGAGCTGCACCATGGGGCCCTACAATGGAGCAGCACCATGGGACCCTACAATGGAGCAGCACCAATGGGCTCTACAATGGAGCTGCACCATGGAGCCCTACAATGGACCTGCACCATGGGCCCTACAATGGAGCAGCACCATGGGACCCTACAATGGAGCAGCACCAATGGGCCCTACAATGGAGCAGCACCAATGGGCCCTACAATGGAGCAGCACCAATGGGCCCTACAATGGAGCTGCACCATGGGGCCCTGCAATGGAGCTGCACCATGGGGCCCTACAATGGAGCAGCACCAATGGACCCTACAATGGAGCTGCACCATGGGCCCTACAATGGAGCAGCACCATGGGACCCTACAATGGAGCTGCACCATGGGGCCCTACAATGGAGCTGCACCATGGGGCCCTACAATGGAGCTGCACCATGGGCCCTACAATGGAGCAGCACCATGGGGCCCTACAATGGAGCAGCACCAATGGGCCCTACAATGGAGCAGCACCATGGGGCCCTACAATGGAGCAGCACCAATGGGCCCTACAATGGAGCAGCACCAATGGGCCCTACAATGGAGCAGCACCAATGGGCCCTACAATGGAGCAGCACCATGGGACCCTACAATGGAGCTGCACCATGGGGCCCTACAATGGAGCTGCACCATGGGGCCCTACAATGGAGCTGCACCATGGGCCCTACAATGGAGCTGCACCATGGGACCCTACAATGGAGCTGCACCATGGAACCATCCGATGAGCTGTTTTTTGGGCATCAGTTACATTCCTCGGCTACAGAAACAGCAGCCTCAGGAGAGATGGGGAGGAAACTGGAGAAAAACAAACTAAAACCCTTGGAGTTGTTGCTGTAGTGTTGTTTTTGTGTCGTATTGGGAAGGTCACACAGCTGGAAGATCCACATGAACAGAGCAAACAGCTAAATCAAAGCAAACTGAGAGCTGCAGGCATCTGCCTACAATCTAAATATACGTTTCAGCTGCAATGATTCACTGTATCTAGGACAGAAAAGAATTTACATCAAAATTCAGTTCTTATAATATGAAATGGGCAATTCTTTCCGGATCATGATACAGGTGCACAAAGCATCTCCATGGTGAGTCTCCACCGCACGTCTCCATGGTGTGCCTCCACCGTGCGTCTCCATCGTGCGTCTCCATCGTGCGTCTCCATCGTGCGTCTCCACCGTGCGTCTCCACCGTGCGTCTCCATCGTGCGTCTCCACCGTGCGTCTCCACCGTGCGTCTCCACCGTGCGTCTCCATCGTGCGTCTCCACCGTGCATCTCCACCGTGCGTCTCCATTGTGCGTCTCCACCGTGCATCTCCACCGTGCGTCTCCACCGTGCGTCTCCACCGTGCGTCTCCACCGTGCGTCTCCACCGTGCCTCTCCACCGTGCGTCTCCACCGTGCGTCTCCACCGTGCATCTCCACCGTGCGTCTCCACCGTGCGTCTCCATCGTGCGTCTCCACCGTGCGTCTCCATCGTGCGTCTCCACCGTGCGTCTCCACCGCGAGTCTCCGCGTGGTGTCTCACTGTAATAACACCTGACATGGAGAAATTTGAGGGAATTCCATCCATGTTGTCTGTGGTGATATCACTCATTAAGAATGTTAAGGTGGGTCCTTGACTTGGTGAGTAAAGGCACAGCACGGTGTCCTCCTGAACCCTCAGCACCTCCTCTCAGGCTGGGTTGTGTTTATTGTGTTAGGGAGGAAATAAATTAGACATGGCTGGTATCCCCAGTGGCTTTTCAGTGACCAAGGTTAAAGATCTCTTCAAATCGGACCATGCTAATGAGTTTTCTCTCTTCTCTTTCCAGAGCCCTCACTGATATCCTCAAGCAGCAGGGAACCAACTCCATGGATTACATCGAGCGTGGGGGGAGTTTTGGAACGATTCAGGCCCCCATCACAGACAGCCTGACACCCAGAACATCGAGGAGCAGTGTCGGTAGGTAACCCCCTCACTGAATGGCCAGCTCTCTCCGAGTGATGCCAGAGGTTAAAGTTCAGTGGTCGAAGGCAAGATGACTCCTGTATCAAGGTGAACTTCCCAGCTCCCATGCAGCAAGGATCTCGGCTGTGTTGTGCTAACTCCCCTACCTTTAACCCCAATTGCATGGATTTAAATTTGTCCCTCAGCCACGTCCTCAGGACAAGGAAGACGGATTTCCGGTCCGGTAGGAAGGACATCACTGATTTAGGAAAGTTCAACTTTGACCATTTTCTGTCCTTTAATTTTATTACATGTAAAGGTGTAATTTTATTTTTCTCCATGGGATGTGGGTGTCACTGGCAAGGCCAGCATTTGTTGCCCATCCCTAATTGCCCTTGAACTTAGTGTCTTGCTTGGCCATTTCAGAGGGCAGTTAAGAATCAACCACATTGCTTTTGGATCTGGAGTCACATGTAGGCCAGACTGGGTAAGGACAGCAGATTTCCTTCCCTAAAGGACATTAGAGACCCAGATGGTTCATCAATGATAGTTTCACGGTCACCATTACTGAGACTAGCTTTATATTCCAGATTTATGAATTGAATTTTAAACTCCACCAGCTGTTGTAGGATTTGAACCCGTGCCCCAAGACCATTAGCCTAGGCGTCAAGATTACTAGTTTAATGACATTACCACGATTGCATCATCTCCTCAGTGTAATTGTACTGCCATCGAAACAAAAGTGTCTACTAACCAGGTTAGTGGGGAAAATTTTATTCGGTTCCCAATCTACAGTGGGGGACTGAAAATGTGTAAAGTATAATGGCTTTGTGAGACATCAGGATGATGTTTCCATTCGGGGAGGTGGGGGGTGGGGTGTGTGTCCCAAACATGGGGCCATAAGTATAACGTAGTCACTAATAAATCCAGTCGGGAAATCAGGAAAAACCTGTTTCCCCAGAAAGTGGTGAGAAAGCAGATCTCACTGCCATAGTGAGTGGTTGAGGTGAATAGTGTTGATGTATTTAAGGGAAAGCCAGATAAATACATGAGGGAGAAAGGAGGAGAAGGGGATGGTGATGTGGTGAGATGACGTAGAGTGGCAGGAGGCTCCCGTGGCGCATAAATACCAGCATGGTTCAGAGGGGCCGAATGGTCTGTTTCTGTGCTGAGAATTTGATATAAGTCTAGGTGGGACTGACATAAACAATGTCAATGTGACTGTTGAGCAGACCAATGTTGGTGTTTTCATCCTATTTATGATGAGGGACTGAAGTTGCATTAGGTGAGGCCTGAGAATCACTTACTGACTGTAAGGAGTAACAGCTTTGCACTCGCCGGCTGTTCTCTGCTCCCTATAACCTTCACCAGGCACTTAGAGTGGGCTAGAGAAGTGCAGGTGAAGACAAGAGTGGTAATCTTCTCCAAATAAAGACGCTCCAAACCATTTATGACTATCACAGAAATTAAGCAAACAGTGATAATTACTTTCGATAATAATTACACATCCATTTACAGCAAGAGATTGTGAGTTCACAGGAGAATTCACACATTACAGTTCTCAAGTTTCAGATATTTGATGACCAGACCTTGAATGAATTCCAAGGTAGTTCTAACACTCTCTACTAAAGCTGCTTCTTCTCAGTCGGGCCTACATAATGTTTTAATATTACCTGACCCACGTTGATCAATCAACATTGATTTGATTGCCTTGTCCTTGAAACCCACCGATCAGAATCTCCTTAACTTAACTCACACCATCCAGGACTCTCAGGTTGTGATGCTCCTCATATTTTTACATTTCTGAAATAGTGGGGAACCATGAGAATGAGGACATTGAAACCTACACTTGCAAAACCCCAAAAAATATATACTATTGGATGTGTTTCTGTGATTTGGCAGCACTTACTGAACAATCCTGAGTGCACTAATAGCTACACTGACAACCAGTTTAAGATAATCAGCCAGGTTAGTAACATGGCTCATTTACACTTGCTGGAAGTGACATACATTCAGACAGAGGACCCCATTCTGCGTAAACAAAGCGAAAATGTTCAAGTCTTGCACCTTTTTTGAATTACCCAGGAGCTTGGGGAGCCTATAGTTCCTCGTTGCTTCCTCCATGGCGACGCCTCAGCCAATCAGAGTTGACTTGGTGACCAATCAGCGCCCTATTCTCCTGTGGTGTAAATTGTTGTGATCATTTGAAATTTGGAATTCTTGTGTTTGTCCCGATGAGTGAAAGGTGAAAAGTTTCAGGAGCATGACTCTCTTTTCAGCAATAACAAGGAGCTTAAATAAATTAACATTAGGAAAGGAAAAATAGACTAGGCCTAGATACCCTGGAATTTAGAGGAATGAGAGGGGACATGGCAGGAAATGGCTCTAGGTGAGTTGCTTTTGCAGAGAGCTGGCATGGACATGAGAGGGCCAAATGGCCTCCCTCTGTAGCGTAACCATCCTGTGATTCTATAAAACATTTAAATTCCTAAGGGGCTCAACAGGGTCGATGCTCGGAGAGCGGTTTTCCTGGCTGGAGAGCTTAGGACATGAGGTGACATTCACAGAATAAGGATTCAGCCATTGATGACTGAGATGTGGAGATATTTCTTAACTCAAAGTGTTGTGACTCTTTGCAAATTTCTAGCCCGGGGGCCTGTGGGTGCACAGTCTTATTGAATGGTGAAGCAGGCTTGAAGGGCCGAATGGCCTACTCATGCTCCTATTTCTTATGATCTCTTTCCTCAGGCAGACGTTATCTTTGTAATTTCTTATCAGCCGAACACGATGTCTCTCTGGTATTTTTTTAAATTCCCCCTGAGCAACTGAATATTGAACCTCAGTTAACAGGCAAAAGCTAAACATTACCTCGAAGAAGCTTCAACACATCTGAATAAATACAAAAGCCAAACACTGCGGATGCTGGAAATCGGAACTAAAAACAGAAAATGCTGGAAATACTCAGCAGGTCAGGCAGATTTGTGGAGAGAGGAACAGAGTTCATGTATCAGGTCGTGACCTTTCATCTGAAAGGTCATTGACCTGAAATGTTAACCCCATTTTCCTCTTCACAATTTAATTAACCCTTCCCTTACTCCACCATAAAGAAGTTACCTTCCAAAAGCGCATTCACACCAAACTCAGGAAAGGGCACAAATTCCGATGATGCCACCTTCAAAAACAGTTCCTCTGACATGTCCTCCTTCTTCCTTATCCGAGGTTTTCCACCCATGGTGGTTGACAGGGCCCTCAACCATGTCCGGCCCATCTCCCGCGCATCCGCCTTCACACCTTCCCTCCCAGAAACATGATAGGGTCCCCCTTGTCCTCACTTATCACCCCACCAGCCTCTGCAATCAAAGGATCATCCTCTGCCATTTCCGCCAACTCCAGCATGATGCCACCACCAAACACATCTTCCCTTCACCTCCCCTGGCGACATTCCATAGGGATCGTTCCCTCCGGGACACCCTGGTCCACTCCTCCATCTCCCCCTACACCTCAATCCCCTCCCATGGCATCTACCCATGCAACTGCAGAAGATGCAATGCCTGCCCCTTCACTTCCCCTCTCCTCACTGTCCAAGGGCCCAAACACTCCTTTCAAGTGAAGCAGCATTTCACTTGCACTTCCCCCAACTTAGTATACTGCATTCGTTGCTCCCAATGTGGTCTCCCCTACATTGGAGAGACCAAACGTAAACTGGGTGACTGCTTTGCGGGACACCTTCGGTCTGTCCTCAAGCATGACCCAGACCTCCCTGTCGCTTGCCTTTTCAACACTCCACCCTGCTCTCATGCACACATGTCTGTCCTTGGCTTGCTGCATTGTTCCAGTGAAGCCCAATGCATCCTGCCTGCCCACGCTCTGCTTGCCCCCCCACCTGCCCACGTGCCCCTCCCTGCCCACTTGACCCCCTGCCTGCCCACACTCTCCCTGCCCACACTCCCCCTGCCCACACTCCCCCTGCCTGCCCACGCTCCCCCTGCCCACGCTCCCCCTACCTGTCCACACTCCCCCTGTCTGCCCACACTCCCTGTGTCTGCCCACACTCCCCCTGTCTGCCCACACTCCCCCTGTCTGCCCACGCTCCCCCTGTCTGCCCACACTCCCCCTGTCTGCCCACACTCCCCCTGTCTGCCCACACTCTCCCTGCCTGCCCACACTCCCCCTGTCTGCCCACGCTCCCCCTGTCTGCCCACGCTCCCCCTGTCTGCCCACACTCCTCCTGTCTGCCCACACTCCCTGTGTCTGCCCACACTCCTCCTGTCTGCCCACACTCTCCCTGCCCACACTCCCCCTGTCTGCCCACACTCCCCCTGCCTGCCCACACTCTCCCTGCCCACACTCCCCCTGCCCACACTCCCCCTGTCTGCCCACACTCTCCCTGCCCACACTCCTCCTGTCTGCCCACATTCCCGGTGTCTGCCCACACTCCTCCTGTCTGCCCACACTCTCCCTGCCCACACTCCCCCTGTCTGCCCACACTCCTCCTGTCTGCCCACACTCCCTGTGTCTGCCCACACTCCTCCTGTCTGCCCACACTCTCCCTGCCCACACTCCCCCTGTCTGCCCACACTCCTCCTGTCTGCCCACACTCCCTGTGTCTGCCCACACTCCCCCTGCCTGCCCACACTCCCCCTGTCTGCCCACACTCCCCCTGCCTGCCCACACTCTCCCTGCCCACACTCCCCCTGCCCACACTCCCCCTGTCTGCCCACACTGTCCCTGCCCACACTCCCCCTGCCCACACTCCTCCTGTCTGCCCACACTCCCCCTGTCTGCCCACACTCCCCCTGCCCACACTCTCCCTGCCCACACTCCACCTGCCTGCCCACACTCCCCCTGTCTGCCCACACTCCCCCTGCCTGCCCACACTCCCCTTGCCCACACTCCCCCTGCCCACACTCCCCCTGCCCACACTCCCCCTGCCTGCCCACGCTCCCCCTGCCCACACTCCTCCTGTCTGCCCACACTCCCCCTGCCTGCCCACACTCCCCCTGCCCACACACCCCCTGCCTGCCCACACTCTCCCTGCCCACACTCCCCCTGCCCACACTCCCCCTGTCTGCCCACACTGTCCCTGCCCACACTCCTCCTGTCTGCCCATACTCCCCCTGTCTGCCCACACTCCCCCTGCCTGCCCACACTCCCCTTGCCCACACTCCCCCTGCCCACACTCCCCCTGCCCACACTCCCCCTGCCTGCCCACACTCCCCCTGCCTGCCCATGCTCCCCCTGCCCACACTCCTCCTGTCTGCCCACACTCCCCCTGCCTGCCCACACTCCCCCTGCCCACACTCCCCCTGCCCACACTCCCCCTGCCTGCCCACACTCCCCCTGTCTGCCCACACTCCCCCTGCCTGCCCACGCTCCCCTTGCCTGCCCACACCAGCAGTATGGTGGCACGGGCAATATATTATCCTGGTCAATAGGCTTGTTGACAAGCAGCACTGGGGTGCTGTGTTTGGCTGCAGTAGAGTTTGGTGACTGGGGGAGTTTAAGGGTTAAATTCTATCTAAAGTCTAGTCTTTAATTTAGCAATTAACTAAAACTTACTGTTAGAGTTGGAAGGTGAGTTCTAGTCCAGCCTTAAAACAGGGTTCATACAGGCTCTGCTTGCAAGCGGAGTTATGATGATGACAGATGATAAAGAGATGATGATAGAAAAGGACCTCAGGCAATCCAGAGTAAGAATAATTAACTGGATGAGAGCCGACTTGGATGGGGCAAGAACGGAGCTGGGCCAGGTAGACTGGAACGAAAGACTGACGGGAAAAACTGTAGCTGAACAACAGGCTACCTTCAAAAAGGAATCGGTTCGGGCACAGTCAAGGTACAGTCCATCGACAGGGAAAGGTAGGGCAAACACATCCAGAGCTCCCTGGATGAAAAAGGAGATTGAAGCTAAGATAGAGGGCAGAATTTTGCCCTTGGCGCGCGGGGTCAGCTGGGGTGAGTGGGTGGGGGGGGTGGGGGTGGTGGAGAGGTCGGGAAGCTGACCATCCCCCGCGATCAGGTCCCGAGGGCAGTTCCACACTGGCGGACCAATTAAGGGCCTCCCAGCATGAAACCCGAGCCAATCGCTGCCCGTGTGGGCGGGGGGAGGAGGGTAAGGCGGGCGAGCTGCCTCGTGGGGAGGGGGGGGGGTGCGTTGGGGGGGTGAAGAGATATGAAAAAATATTTAAAATAAAAATGTAGTGAAACATGTCCCCTCATGTGACTGTCACACGAGCAGGAACAGGTTATTCATGAAAAATTAGATCTGATTTTTACTAGCCCTTGGAAACCTCATCCTGCCCTTGGCATTTTCACCCACTCGCCAACCGTAAGGTTGGACGGGCAGCGAATAATTTATTTCAATTCTCTTTTTAACGGCCTTAACAGGCCTTTCAATTGTCGCCGAGATCGCTGCCAGCTCTGACTGAAATAGAGAGTGAGTGCGCGGTGCGATTGGGGCGCTGGTCCTATGTCATCCCGTGTCATCTTGCGCTCGGCTGGAGCGGGCACTCCCGCCCGCCAAGGGAAAAGTTTTACCTGAATAAGAGAAAGTGCGCTCACCGGAGACGTCAGGTAGAAAATACGATTGAGGACCAAGAGGAATACAGAAGGTTCGGAGGGGAGGTGAAAATGCAGATTAGAGAAGCGAAGAGGGATTGTGAGAAAAGACAGCCAGCCAACATAAAGGGGAATCCCAAAGTCTTCTACAGACATATAAATAGTAAAAGGGTGGTAAAAGGAGGAGTAGGGCTGCTTAGGGACCTAAAAGGGGATTTACACATGGACAAAAGGGCCATGGCTGAGGTGTTAAATGAATAATTTGCGTCCATCTTTACCAAGGGGGTAGATACTACCCAGGCCATGGTGACAGATGAGGAAACTCTGTCACTAGAAGGGTTCAAATCTGACAAAGGGGCAGTGTTGAATAAACTTAAAGTTGACAAAGCTCCTGGACCAGATGAGATGTATCTAAGGATATTGAAGGCAGTGAGGGTAGAAATTGCAGGGGCACTGGCCATAATCTTTCAGTCTTCACCACACTCAGGACAGATACCAGAGGACTGGAGAATTGCAAACATTACGCCCTTATTCAAAAAAGGTTGTAAGGATAATCCCAGCAATTACAGACCAGTCAGTTTAACTTCAGTTGGTGGGCAAGATTCTGAAAGAATTATTTTGGGCATAATTAGAAGTCACATGGAAAAATATGAGTTAATAAGGAAGAACCAGCATGGATTTCTAAAGGGGAAATCGTGTTTAACTAACTTACTGGAATTTTTTGAAGAGATAACAGAGACTGTTGATGAGGGCAATGCTGTTGTTGTGGTGTATATGGACTTTCAAAAGGCATTCAATACAGTACCACACAACAGACTTGTGAGAAAAGTTATTGCTCATGGAATAAAAGGGACAGTAGCAACATGGATACAAAATTGGCTGAAAAATAGGAAGCAGAGAGTAATGATCAATGGATATTTTTCAGGCTGGAGGAAGGTTTGTAGTGGAGTTCCCCAGGAGTTGGTATTGGGACCCTTGCTTTTCCTGATATATATAAATGATCTAGATCTTGGTGCGCAGGGGACAATTTCAAAGGTTGCAGATGATACGAACTTGGGAGTGTTGTGAACTGTGAGGAGGACAGTGTGGAACTTCAAGAGTTGGAGGAGTGGGCAGATAGGTGGCAGATGAAGTTCAATGTGGAGCAGTGTGAAGTGATGAATTTTGGTAGGAAGAACATGGACAGACAACATAAAATAAGGAGTGAAATTTTGAAAGAGGGTGCAGGAGCAGAAAGACCTAGGTGTATATGTGCACAGATCATTGAAAGTGGCAGGACAGGTGGAGAGAGCAGTTAATAAAGCATATAGTATCCTGGGCTTTATTAATAGGGGCATAGAGTACGAGAGCAAGGAGGTTATGCTGAATTTATACAAGACACTCGTTAGCCCTCAGTTGAAGTATTGTGTACAGTTCTGGGCACCACACTATAGGAAGGATGTGAACACATTGGAGACAGTGCAGAAGAGGTTTACAAGAACGGTTCCAGGGATAAGGAGATTCATTTATGAAGATAGATTGGAGAGGTTGGGACTGTTCTCCTTGAAGAGGAGAAGGCTAAGAGGAGATTTGATAGAGATGTTCAAAATCATGAGGGAGCTGGATAGAGTAGGTGGGGAGAAACTGTTCCCACTCATCATAGGATCAAGAACGAGATGACACAGATTTAAAGTGATTTGCAAAAGAGGCAAACGTGTTGTGAGAAAAAACTTTTTCACACGCTGAGTGGTTCGGGTCTGGAATGCACTGCCTGGAAGTGTGGTGAAGGCAGGTTCAATCGAGGCATTCAGGAGATGATTATTTGAATAGAAACAATGTGCAGGGGTACGGGGAAAAAGCAGGAGAATGGCACCGAGCCATAATGCTCATTTGGAGAGCTGGTGCAGACAAGATGGACCGAATGGCCTCCTTCTGTGCCATTAAAGTTCTGTGACTCTGTGACTATGTGTTTGCCTTTGGCGGGCAGGCTGCTGATTTTCTGGTGCCCCGGCCACCGGGTGTATAATGGGGAGGTGGTCAGCTAGGGGGTGGACAGGAAGATGGTGGGCTAGCCCCCTCCCCCGACACATTCTACATGCACCCCCTGCAGAAAACACGCCCAGCAGGGGTGGAGGGGGGGGTGCAAATAAAATCCAGCACTGTGATCCTAATATTGTCCCCTTTCAATGTGCCACTGTCTGTTTGATAACAATGGTGCCAAGTGCTTTGGGACCTTTTCAGAAGGCGCTATACAAATGCAGGCTGTTGTTGCACTTGCTGCCTTGGTTCCCTCCCTCGGAGAAGAAGGCATCTGTCAGTTCAGTACGATTGCTTCAGCTTCTGTGATGGCCCCAGATGTGCATCTTCCTGTCAGAGAAATGGAGTCCAGTCGACCTCAGCGCTGCCCTTGGTAATTACTACAGCCCCAACACGGACTGAGCTATCATTATAGCAAACAGCTACAGCCAGCACTCTCAGTTCAACAGGAAGTAGAGAAACACTGAGTCACTGGCAACTTTTCTACATTCATAAACTATAATCAAGACTTTGGGATCATTTCCTGAGCTGACAGCTACATATTCA
This sequence comes from Carcharodon carcharias, assembly GCF_017639515.1. Taxonomy (NCBI): domain Eukaryota; kingdom Metazoa; phylum Chordata; class Chondrichthyes; order Lamniformes; family Lamnidae; genus Carcharodon; species Carcharodon carcharias. The sequence goes on along the minus strand of NC_054497.1, from coordinate 30,365,896 downwards.
CACTGTCACTTGTGACGCAGGACGTGCAGGGATGGTGCCAGGGTTGAGGAATTGCTGCTGGTCAGACAAGGCTGGCTTCATCCAGGCAGACAGCTCGGCTTTCAGCTCCACCACAGAAAACTGTTCAAACCAGGGCACCGGTACAGGACATCACCGGGGCTCATAAACAATAACAGAACAGTCAAGTATCTACAGGGGGTCCCCAAGGGAGTGTGTCAGTATTTACAGGGGGACACGTGGAGTGCGTCAGTATTTACAGGGGGACACGTGGAGTGTGTCAGTATTTACAGAGGGTCCCTGGGGAGTGTGTCAGTATTTACAGGGGGTCCCTGGGGAGTGTGTCAGTATTTACAGGGGGACACGTGGAGTGTGTCAGTATTTACAGGGGGGCCCTGGGGAGTGTGTCAGTATTTAAAGGGGGTCCCTGGGGATTGTGTCAGTATTTACAGGGGGACACGTGGAGTGTGTCAGTATTTACAGGGGGACACGTGGAGTGTGTCAGTATTTACAGGGGGACACGTGGAGTGTGTCAGTATTTACAAGGGGTCCCCGGGGAGTGTGTCAGTATTTACAGGGGGGGTACCCGGGGAGTGTGTCAGTATTTACAGGGGGTCCCTGGGGAGTGTGTCAGTATTTACAGGGGGACACGTGGAGTGTGTCAGTACTTACAGGGGGACACGTTGAGTGTGTCAGTATTTACAGGGGGTCCCCGGGGAGTGTGTCAGTATTTACAGGGGGTCCCTGGGGAGTGTGTCAGTATTTACAGGGGGACACGTGGAGTGTGTCAATATTTACAGGGGGTCCCTGGGGAGTGTGTCAGTATTTATAGGGGGACACGTGGAGTGTGTCAGTATTTACAGGGGGTCCCTGGGGAGTGTGTCAGTATTTACAGGGGGTCCCTGGGGTGTGTGTCAGTATTTACAGGGGGACACGTGGAGTGTGTCAGTATTTATAGGGGGACACGTGGAGTGTGTCAGTACTTATAGGGGGACACGTGGAGTGTGTCAGTATTTACAGGTGGTCCCCAGGGAGTGTGTCAGTATTTACAGGGGGTCCCCAGGGAGTGTGTCAGTATTTACAGGGGGTCCCTGGGGTGTGTGTCAGTATTTACAGGGGGACACGTGGAGTGTGTCAGTATTTATAGGGGGACACGTGGAGTGTGTCAGTACTTATAGGGGGACACGTGGAGTGTGTCAGTATTTACAGGGGGTCCCCAGGGGAGTGCGTCAGTATTTACAGGGGGACACGTGGAGTGTGTCAGTATTTACAGGTGGTCCCCAGGGAGTGTGTCAGTATTTACAGGGGGTCCCCAGGGAGTGTGTCAGTATTTACAGGGGGACACGTGGACTGTTTCAGTATTTACAGGGGGTCCCTGGGGAGTGTGTCAGTATTTACAGGGGGACACGTGGAGTGTGTCAGTATTTACAGGGGGTCCCTGGGGAGTGTGTCAGTATTTACAGGGGGTCCCTGGGGAGTGTGTTAGTATTTACAGGGGGTCCCTGGGGAGTGTGTCAGTATTTACAGGGGAACACGTGGAGTGTGTCAGTACTTACAGGGGGTCCCCGGGGAGTGCGTCAGTATTTACAGGGGGGTCCCTGGGGAGTGTGTCAGTATTTACAGGGGGTCCCTGGGGAGTGTGTCAGTATTTATAGGGGGACACATGGAGTGTGTCAGTATTTACAGGGGGACACGTGGAGTGTGTCAGTATTTACAGGGGGTCCCTGGGGAGTGTGTCAGTATTTACAGGGGGTCCCTGGGGAGTGTGTCAGTATTTACAGAGGGTCCCCGGGGAGTGTGTCAGTATTTACAGGGGTGGTACCCGGGGAGTGTGTCAGTATTTACAGGGGTTCCCTGGGGAGTGTGTCAGTATTTACAGGGGGACACGTGGAGTGTGTCAGTATTTACAGGGGGTCCCTGGTGAGTGTGTCAGTATTTACAGGGGGACACGAGGAGTGTGTCAGTATTTACAGGGGGTCCCTGGGGAGTGTGTCAGTATTTACAGGGGGTCTCTGGGGAGTGTGTCAGTATTTACAGGGGACACGTGGAGTGTGTCGGTATTTACAGGGGGACACGTGGAGTGTGTCAGTATTTACAGGGGGTCCCTGGGGAGTGTGTCAGTATTTACAGGGGGACACGTGGAGTGTGTCAGTATTCACAGGGGGACACGTGGAGTGTGTCAGTATTTACAGGGGGTCCCTGGGGAGTGTGTCAGTATTTACAGGGGGTCCCTGGGGAGTGTGTCAGTATTTACAGGGGGACACGAGGAGTGTGTCAGTATTTACAGGGGGTCCCTGGGGAGTGTGTCAGTATTTACAGGGGGTCCCTGGGGAGTGTGTCAGTATTTACAGGGGACACATGGAGTGTGTCGGTATTTACAGGGGGACACGTGGAGTGTGTCAGTATTTACAGGGGGTCCCTGGGGAGTGTGTCAGTATTTACAGGGGGACACGTGGAGTGTGTCAGTATTCACAGGGGGACACGTGGAGTGTGTCAGTATTTACAGGGGGTCCCTGGGGAGTGTGTCAGTATTTACAGGGGGGGTCCCCGGGGAGCGTGTCAGTATTTACAGGGGGGTACCCGGGGAGTGTGTCAGTATTTACAGGGGGTCCCTGGGGAGTGTGTCAGTATTTACAGGGGGACACGTGGAGTGTGTCAGTATTTACAGGGGGGTCCCCGGGGAGTGTGTCAATATTTACAGGGGGTCCCTGGGGAGTGTGTCAGTATTTACAGGGGGTCCCCGGGGAGTGTGTCAGTATTTACAGGGGGTCCCTGGGGAGTGTGTCAGTATTTACAGGGGGACACGTGGAGTGTGTCAGTATTTACAGGGGGGTCCCCGGGGAGTGTGTCAATATTTACAGGGGGTCCCTGGGGAGTGTGTCAGTATTTACAGGGGGTCCCCGGGGAGTGTGTCAGTATTTACAGGGGGACACGTGGAGTGTGTCAGTATTTACAGGGGGACACGGGGAGTGTGTCAGTATTTACAGGGGGACACGTGGAGTGTGTCAGTGTTTATAGGGGGTCCCTGGGGAGTGTGTCAGTATTTACAGGGGGACACGTGGAGTGTGTCAGTATTTACAGGGGGACACGTGGAGTGTGTCAGTATTTACAGGGGGACACGTGGAGTGTGTCAGTGTTTAAAGGGGGTCCCTGGGGAGTGTGTCAGTATTTACAGGGGGTCCCCGGGGAGAGTGTCAGTATTTACAGGGGGTCCCTGGGGAGTGTGTCAGTATTTACAGGGGGACACGTGGAGTGTGTCAGTATTTACAGGGGGACACGTGGAGTGTGTCAGTATTTACAGGGGGACACGGGGAGTGTGTCAGTATTTACAGGGGGTCCCTGGGGAGTGTGTCAGTATTTACAGGGGGACACGTGTAGTGTGTCAGTATTTACAGGGGGACACGTGGAGTGTGTCAGTATTTACAGGGGGTCCCTGGGGAGTGTGTCAGTATTTACAGGGGACACGTGGAGTGTCTCAGTATTTACAGGGGGTCCCCGGGGAGTATGTCAGTATTTACAGGGGGTCCCTGGGGAGTGTGTCAGTATTTACAGGGGGACACGTGGAGAGTGTCAGTATTTATAGGGGGTCACGTGGAGTGTGTCAGTATTTACAGGGGGTCCCTGTGGAGTGTGTCAGTATTTACAGTGGGTCCCCGGGGTGTGTGTCAGTATTTACAGGGGGTCCCCAGGGAGTGTGTCAGTATTTACAGGGGGTCCCCGGGGAGTGTGTCACTATTTACAGGGGGTCCCTGGGGAGTGTGTCAGTATTTACAGGGGGACACGTGGAGTGCTTCAGTATTTACAGGGGGATACGTGGAGTGTGTCAGTATTTACAGGGGGGGTACCCGGGGAGTGTGTCAGTATTTACAGGGGGGTCCCTGGGGAGTGTGTCAGTATTTACAGGGGTTCCCTGGGGAGTGTGTCAGTATTTATAGGGGGACACGTGGAGTGTGTCAGTATTTACAGGGGGTCCCTGGGGAGTGTGTCAGTATTTACAGAGGGTCCCCGGGGAGTGTGTCAGTATTTGCAGGGGGGGTACCCGGGGAGTGTGTCAGTATTTACAGGGGGACCTTGGGGTGTGTGTCAGTATTTACAGGGGGACACGTGGAGTGTGTCAGTATTTACAGGGGGTCCCTGGGGAGTGTGTCAGTATTTACAGGGGGACACGTGGAGTGTGTCAGTATTTACAGGGGGTCCCTGGGGAGTGTGTCAGTATTTACAGTGGGTCCCTGGGGAGTGTGTCAGTGTTTACAGGGGACACGTGGAGTGTGTCGGTATTTACAGGGGGACACGTGGAGTGTGTCAGTACTTACAGGGGGACACGTGGAGTGTGTCAGTATTTACAGGGGCACACGTGGAGTGTGTCAGTATTTACAGGGGGACACGTGGAGTGTGTCAGTGTTTATAGGGGGTCCCTGGGGAGTGTGTCAGTATTTACAGGGGGACACGTGGAGTGTGTCAGTATTTACAGGGGGACACGTGGAGTGTGTCAGTATTTACAGGGGGACACGTGGAGTGTGTCAGTGTTTATAGGGGGTCCCTGGGGAGTGTGTCAGTATTTACAGGGGGTCCCTGGGGAGAGTGTCAGTATTTACAGGGGGTCCCTGGGGAGTGTGTCAGTATTTACAGGGGGACACGTGGAGTGTGTCAGTATTTACAGGGGGACACGTGGAGTGTGTCAGTATTTACAGGGGGACACGGGGAGTGTGTCAGTATTTACAGGGGGTCCCTGGGGAGTGTGTCAGTATTTACAGGGGGACACGTGGAGTGTGTCAGTATTTACAGGGGGACACGTGGAGTGTGTCGGTATTTACAGGGGGTCCCTGGGGAGTGTGTCAGTATTTACAGGGGGACACGGGGAGTGTGTCAGTATTTACAGGGGGGGTCCCCGGGGAGCGTGTCAGTATTTACAGGGGGGTACCCGGGGAGTGTGTCAGTATTTACAGGGGGTCCCTGGGGAGTGTGTCAGTATTTACAGGGGGACACGTGGAGTGTGTCAGTATTTACAGGGGGGTCCCCGGGGAGTTTGTCAGTATTTACAGGGGGTCCCTGGGGAGTGTGTCAGTATTTACAGGGGGTCCCCGGGGAGTGTGTCAGTATTTACAGGGGGACACGTAGAGTGTGTCAGTATTTACAGGGGGACACGGGGAGTGTGTCAGTATTTACAGGGGGACACGTGGAGTGTGTCAGTGTTTATAGGGGGTCCCTGGGGAGTGTGTCAGTATTTACAGGGGGACACGTGGAGTGTGTCAGTATTTACAGGGGGACACGTGGAGTGTGTCAGTATTTACAGGGGGACACGTGGAGTGTGTCAGTGTTTATAGGGGGTCCCTGGGGAGTGTGTCAGTATTTACAGGGGGTCCCCGGGGAGAGTGTCAGTATTTACAGGGGGTCCCTGGGGAGTGTGTCAGTATTTACAGGGGGACACGTGGAGTGTGTCAGTATTTACAGGGGGACACGTGGAGTGTGTCAGTATTTACAGGGGGTCCCTGGGGAGTGTGTCAATATTTACAGTGGACACGTGGAGTGTCTCAGTATTTACAGGGGGTCCCCGGGGAGTATGTCAGTATTTACAGGGGGTCCCTGGGGAGTGTGTCAGTATTTACAGGGGGACACGTGGAGAGTGTCAGTATTTATAGGGGGACACGTGGAGTGTGTCAGTATTTACAGGGGGTCCCTGTGGAGTTTGTCAGTATTTACAGGGGGTCCCCGGGGTGTGTGTCAGTATTTACAGGGGGTCCCTGGGGAGTGTGTCAGTATTTACAGGGGGTCCCTGGGGAGTGTGTCACTATTTACAGGGGGTCCCTGGGGAGTGTGTCAGTATTTACACGGGGTCCCTGGGGAGTGTGTCAGTATTTACAGGGGGTCCCTGGGGAGTGAGTCAGTATTTACAGGGGGTCCCTGGGGAGTGTGTCAGTATTTACAGGGGGACACGTGGAGTGTGTCAGTATTTACAGGGGCGGTACCCGGGGAGTGTGTCAGTATTTACAGGTGTTCCCCGGGGAGTGTGTCAGTATTTACAGGGGGACAGGTGGAGTGTGTCAGTATTTACAGGGGGTCCCTGGGGAGTGTGTCAGTATTTACAGGGGGTCCCCAGGGAGTGTGTCAGTATTTACAGGGGGACACGTGGAGTGTGTCAGTATTTACAGGGGGACACGTGGAGTGTGTCAGTATTTACAGGGGGTCCTGGGGAGTTTGTCAGTATTTACAGGGGGTCCCCGGGGAGTGTGTCAGTATTTACAGGGGGACACGTGGAGTGTGTCAGTATTTACAGGGGGTCCCCGGGGAGTGTGTCAGTATTTATAGGGGGTCCCTGGGGAGTGTGTCAGTATTTACAGGGGGTCCCCGGGGAGTGTGTCAGTATTTACAGGGGGTCCCTGGGGAGTGTGTCAGTATTTACAGGGGGTCCCCGGGGAGTGTGTCAGTATTTACAGGGGGACACATGGAGTGTTTCAGTATTTACAGGGGAGGTACCCGGGGAGTGTGTCAGTATTTACAGGGGGTCCCCGGGGAGTGTGTCAGTATTTACAGGGGAGGTACCCGGGGAGTGTGTCAGTATTTACAGGGGGTCCCCGGGGAGTGTGTCAGTATTTACACGGGGACACATGGAGTGTTTCAGTATTTACAGGGGAGGTACCCGGGGAGTGTGTCAGTATTTACAGGGGGTCCCCGGGGAGTGTGTCAGTATTTACACGGGGACACATGGAGTGTTTCAGTATTTACAGGGGAGGTACCCGGGGAGTGTGTCAGTATTTACAGGGGGTCCCCGGGGAGTGTGTCAGTATTTACACGGGGACACATGGAGTGTTTCAGTATTTACAGGGGAGGTACCCGGGGAGTGTGTCAGTATTTACAGGGGGTCCCCGGGGAGTGTTTCAGTATTTACGGGATGATGGTGATTGGCTAATTACCCTGTCAATCACGCCTGGGGCCACAGGAATGATTTAACCCACAGAATTCGTATTATGTGAACTTCCTCCACTCACTACCTTTCACTGGTGAAACCATTCTGCTTTTCATGGGAAACTTTGCCATAGTTTTGGCCTCAATCTCCATCTGCTCCATTTTATAGAAACATGTGGCATGTCAGGTGAATTCTCCCAAGTGAGAACCAGGTCAAAAAGGAGAGGTTGAGAGGGGAGGTGAAGTGGTAAATAAGCCTGGCAAAGAGATTATGGGACTTGAATGGCAGTCAACAGAAAAAGGAGCCCAAAGATCTTCTACCAGTGTCTAAATAGTAAGAGGTGGATGTGTTGCCTTGTTAAGGACATATATGCTTAGAGACACAGGACAAGGCTAGAATACTTGGGGAGTACTTTGAATCGATGTTTACCGAGGAAGAGGAATCTGACAATAATGATAGTAGAGGCAATGGATAGTAGAAAGGCTGGCTATGCTTAGGGTAGATAAGCCACATGGTTCAATGGCTTGCACCCTTGGTTGTTAAAGGAAGTGGGCGTGGGAGACAGTGGAAGAGCAGGATTGTTAGCTTGGCAGGAGGGCACGAGCCCCACCTGACTGAGCGTGAAATGATGCGTGGTGATGTCGGCCGAGGGGTGCCGACGTCAGTGCCCAGTCGTGCGGTAGTTCGGTCTGTGGGCACGCTCCAGGGAGCAAGCAGTGCGCCCGCCGACAATTAGAAGGCTTATGAAGGCCAATACGTTACCGACTGTGCTGAATTTTTCACAGGCTGTTCAACCTAATGCTGGGTGGGGCAGGCGAATAGGCCAAGCAGCCTTTGCATTTTTTTTGGAAACCTCATCCACAGGCGGGGTGAGGTTTTCAAAATCAAATACGAATAAAATAAAAACTTTAATTTTTAATTAAAATCATGTCTCCGTTCATATAAGGGGATGTTTCGTTCATTTTTTTTGTTCCGCTTAATAATTTTGACAATATATTCTTCATCTCCCCCGAGGCAGCTCCGTGCCTCAGGGAGATTACTCAGCGCTCTTCCACGCGCACGTGAGAATCGCACACCAGGCCTGCTTACCCTCCCCTCCCCTCCCCCTCCCCTCCCCTCCCCTCCCCCCACCGCACAGGCAGCGCTCAGTGCTGCTGCTCACGTATTACACTGGGGAGGGCCCTAATTGGCCCACCTATGTTAAATCACAGAGCACTGCCAAACACGGTCTGCCCCTGCCAATCACACATGCCAAGGGCAAAATTCTGCCCCTAGATATGGGAAAGGTGCTAGAGGATTAGAGCGTGGCAAATATGATACCCATATTCAAGAAAGGATGCAAGGGCAGTCCAAGTAACTACAGGCCAGTTGGTTTAACGCCAGTGGTGGGTAAAGTTTTGGAACACACAATTGTTTGGTGGGGGGGGGGGGGGGCAGGGAGTACCACTAGGTGCTTGGCGAGGTTAGAGTTAGTTAAAGAGAGCCAGCAAGGGTTTGTAAAAGGCCGTTTGTGATTGGCTAATCTAATTTTGATGAAATAACAGAGAAGGTTGATATATAAATGATTTGGATCCTGGAATACAGAGTGAAATTTCAAAATTTGCAAATGATATTAAACCTGGGGATGTGGCAAACAGTGAGGATGATACAAGTCAACTGTAACAGCACATGGATAGGCTAGTAGAATGGGCAGACAAGTGGCAGATGGAATATAATACAGAGAAGTGTGAGTTGATGCATTTTGGCAAAGGGACAGGGAGAGGCGATATGGACTCAATGGCACAATTCTAAAGAGTTTGTAAAGACAGAGAGACCTGCGGGTTCCAGTGCCTCGTCCTTTGAAGGTGGCAAGACATATTGAGAGAGTAATTAGCAGACAATATGGGATATTGAGCTTCATAAAGAGAGGCATTGAGTACAACAGCAAGGAAGTTATAGTGAAGCTTTATAAAGCGCTGGTTAGGCCCCAACTAGAATATTGATCCAGTTCTGGTCACCGCACTTTAGGGAGGATGTGAGGGTTCTTGTGAGGATGCAGAGGAGATTTACCAGAATGGGTAACATTTTTAGCTTGGCAGGTGGACACACTCCTGACCCAACCGAGCGTAAAATGACACACGATGATGTCGGGCGTGCGTCCCCACATCTTCATGCGCTCGCTGAGTCAGCAGCGTGCCTGCCAACAATTAAAAGGCCTATTAAGGCCATTAAAAAGTTAATTGAAATACATTTTTCATTGCCTGTCCAACCTTACGATGGGCGAGGCAGGCGAAAATGCCAAGGGGCCTTTGCACTCTTTTGGAAACCTCATCCACGGGTGGGATGAGGTTTCCAAAAGCAAATAAAAATCGAATAAAAACTGTAATTTTTCATGAATAACATGTCCCTGCTTGTGTGACAGAGTTACATGGAGGGGACATGTTTCATAACTTTTATAAAATCTTTAATTTTATATCTTTGAGATCAGTTCACCTCCTTGAGGAGATCTCTCTGCCTCAGGGAGATTATGTAGCACACACCCAGGCGCACGAGTGAAGTTCCCTGCTCGCCCTCTTTCCCCCCATCCACATAGGCAGCACTCAGCACTGAGGCCCGCCTTTCACACTGGGTGGGATCTAATTGGCCCACCAGCGTGAAATTATGGCCTGGCCCCAATCACAGGCGGCAACTGGCTTCCCGACCACCCCTGTCAAGCCTGCCCAACAAGGGCAAAGCTCAGCCCCTGGTGTCTTGGCTAAACTTTTCTTCCCAAACAGCATCACCAGAATCACATGCGTTGTTTCTTGCTCTGAGCGGGTTAATTAACGATAAAACGTGACCCTCATTCCTATAGCGCCTTTCACAACCTCGGGACATTCCAAAGTGCTTTACAACCAATGAGTGTAGGCGGACTGTTGTGGCGTGTGAAGCGCAGCAGCCAATTTGCGCACAGCAAGCTCCCACAAACAGCAATGTTCAGATTGTTGTGATCCCTGTGGGAGGAGCTGTTAACCAAAATAGCCAAATTGACCAAACCACCACCAAAGATAAAGTTACCAACAAGATTTCACTTTTTGCAGCTTTTGCTTCGACACCAATCAGAACCAACGAAAATTACACGAGTTAACGGTCAATTTCACTTTAAATAGTCGATACAATAAAGATACATCCCACACAACAATAAGACCCCACATTTCCCCCAGCGCAGTTGTGGCACTCGTGTAGCTGCACACTTCAACAATATGCTGTTCTTTATTCACACAGGATAGTTCAACCCGACAGAAACCTCCACCTCCAGGCTGCACAGGTACCATTATCATCACCAAGGCATGAACCTTCTATGAACCCTTTCCTCCCTCCAATTGTGCCAGTCCTGATGGTATAACTTTCCCAAGTTCCTTTTCAACTGACCAGCCAATAACGTTCCTGGTGCTCAGTTTGGCCACTTTTGGGAAAACGCCCAGGTCTTTAGCATCTCCAAGCTGGTCACACAGTTTTACAGGTTTTATACATTTACGGCCTGCATGCACAGTGCCTCCAAGGACTCCAGTCTCCTTTGCAAGCCAAACAGAAAGACTGATCTGTTCCTGAAGGTGATTAGCATCTTCTCCTCACAAAAATTCCCTGTGTCCCTCTTTCTGTCTCTGTCTGCTTTCCCTTCATGTCTGCATCTGCCTTCAACCTTCAGCTCCTCTGCTTCAAGCTCTCCTTTGTGTCTGCAGCTCTCCTTTGTGTGTGCCAGCCATGTGGCTTCTTTCTTAACTTCCTTCATGTTGGTACTGATTTCAGGTCGAGGGTCACCAGGTTATATGGATGAATATTACTTATTGTTCAAGAAAATTGTAATTGATCCCATTGCAATTGATGCAAACTCTTAAAGTCCTTTATCAAACATTCTTAAATACAGTTACAGATTCCGGTACTGACCCTCTGACAGTGCAGCACTCCCTCAGTACTGACCCTCTTACAGTGCAGCACTCCCTCAGTACTGACCCTCTGACAGTGCAGCACTCCCTCAGTACTGACCCTCTTACAGTGCAGCACTCCCTCAGTACTGACCCTCTGACAGTGCAGCACTCCCTCAGTACTGACCCTTTGACAGTGCAGCACTCCCTCAGTACTGATCCTCTGACAGTGCAGCGTTCCCTCAGTACTGACCCACGGACAGTACAGCACTCCCTCAGTACTGACCCTCTGACAGTGCAGCACTCCCTCAGTACTGACCCTCAGACTTTGCAACACTCCTTCAGTACTGACCCACGGACAGTGCAGCACTCCCTTAGTACTGACCCTCTGACAGTGCAGCACTCCCTCAGTACTCACCCACGGACAGTGCAGCACTCCCTCAGTACTGACCCTCTGACAGTGCAGCACTCCCTCAGTACTGACCCACGGACAGTGCAGCACTCCCTCAGTACTGACCCATGGACAGTGGAGCACTCCCTCTGTACTGACCCATGGACAGTGCAGCACCCACTCAGTACTGACCCTCTGACAGTGCAGCACTCCCTCAGTACTGACCCTCTGAGAGTGCAGCACTCCCTCAGTACTGACCCTCTGACAGTGCAGCACTCCCTCAGTACTGACCCACGGACAGTGCAGCACTACCTCAGTACTGACCCTCTGACAATGCAGCACTCCTTCAGTACTGACCCTCTGACAGTGCAGCACTCCCTCAGTACTGACCCACGGACAGTGCAGCACTCCCTCAGTACTGACCCTATGATAGTGCAGCATTTGAGGTGTCAGCCTGAATTATATGTTCAATTGCCTTAAGTATCTGTTGTGGGGCTTCAACCCATAACTTTCTGAAACTTTCTGAATCAAGTTTAAGGAGAGTTGAAGCTGATATCTCTTGTCACCAGGACACTGGAGGCCTCACCTCTCTGAAAGGTGCCACATAAATACAAGGTCACACTTTGTTGCAAGCTCCAGATATCCCATCCTTCTGCTCCCTGTACCCTCCCAGCCCTCGTCCCATTCATCTCACCCCAAAACACACTCTGCTGGGCCAACATGCCAACCCTCAGTCAATTGAGAGCCAGTGTCGACAACTCTGGCACAAACAACAAGGATGGCGAGTGTGCACTGACACATCCCTGGAGATGGACCAGCAGCCGAGTGTGAAGCCAAGGCTCCTGTCACTCTCCCCCTGGTTAGATGGGTGCTCGCCATGTTGCTTTAATAGGTCTCGACTCAAACCTCCTGTGATCAGGCATCTGCCCCCCTGGACACGGAATGTTCAAGACAGGGACCGACCGAATTCCAGCTGCCCTTCTGGTCATTCAGTGTAACCAGCCAATCTTTAGACATCTCAGTTTAGGATCCCTGAGCTCTCACAGGTCTTCCTCTGTAACCGGGTGGGTTTGTGTGGGGTTGTGTGGGCGTGGCTGGGGTGGGGGTGGGATTGGGTGGGTGGAGTGGGGTTAGGCTGTGAGGGGGTGGGGTGTTGGTAGGGGTTGGGTGGTTGGGGTGGGGTTAGGCTGTGAGGGGGTGGGGTGGTGGTAGGGGTTGGGTGGGTGAGGTGGGGGTGGATGGGTTGGGGGTGGGGGTTGGGTGGGTGTGGTGGGGTTAGGCTGTGAGAGGGTGGGGTGGGGGTGGATGGGTTGGGGGTGGGGGTTGGGTGGGTGGGGTGGTGGTGGATGGGTAGGGGGGTGGGGTTGGGCTGTGAGGGGGTGGGGTGGGGTGGATGGGTTGGGGGTGGGGGTTGGGTGGGTGTTGGTGGGGGTGGATGGGGTGTTGGTGGGGGTTGGGTGGGATGGGCTGTGAGGTGTTGGGGTGTGAGGGAGTGAGGTGGGGTTGGGCTGTGAGGGGTTGGGGTGGGGGTGGATGCGTTGGGGGTGGGGGTTGGGTGGGTGGGTTGGGGGTGGGGGTTGGGTGGGTGGGGTGGGGGTGGATGGGTAGGGGGTGGGGTTTGGGTGGGTGGGGTGGGGTTGGGCTGTGAGAGGGTGGGGTGGGGTGGATGGGTTGGGGGTGGGGGTTGGGTGGGTGTTGGTGGGGGTGGATGGGGTGTTGGTGGGGGTTGGGTGGGTGGGATGGGCTGTGATGGGTTGGGGTTTGGGTGGGTGGGGTGGGGCTGGGCTGTGAGAGGGTGGGGTGGGGTGGATGGGGTGGGTGGGTGGGATGGGCTGTGATGGGTTGGGGTTTGGGTGGGTGGGGTGGGGTTGGGCTGTGAGAGGGTGGGGTGGGGTGGATGGGGTGTTGGTGGGGGTTGGGTGGGTGGGATGGGCTGTGATGGGTTGGGGTGTGAGGGAGTGAGGTGGGGTTGGGCTGTGAGGGGTTGGGGTGGGGGTGGATGGGTTGGGGGTGTTGGTTGGGTGGGTGGGTTGGGGGTGGGGGTTGGGTGGGTGGGGTGGGGTGGGGGTGGATGGGTTGGGGGTGGGGGTTGGGTGGGTGTGGTGGGGTTAGGCTGTGAGAGGGTGGGGTGGGGGTGGATGGGTTGGGGGTGGGGGTTGGATGGGTGGGGTGGTGGTGGATGGGTAGGGGGGTGGGGTTGGGCTGTGAGGGGGTGGGGTGGGGGTTGATGGGTTGGGGGTGGGGGTTGGGTGGGTGGGGTGGGGGTGGATGGGGTGTTGGTGGGGGTTGGGTGGGATGGGCTGTGAGGTGTTGGGGTGTGAGGGAGTGAGGTGGGGTTGGGCTGTGAGGGGTTGGGGTGGGGGTGGATGGGTAGGGGGGTGGGGTTGGGCTGTGAGGGGGTGGGGTGGGGTGGATGGGTTGGGGGTGGGGGTTGGGTGGGTGGGGTGGGGGTGGATGGGGTGTTGGTGGGGGTTGGGTGGGTGGGATGGGCTGTGATGGGTTGGGGTGTGAGGGAGTGAGGTGGGGTTGGGCTGTGAGGGGTTAGGGTGGGGGTGGATGGGTTGGGGGTGGGGATTGGGTGGGTGGGGTGGGGTTGGGCTGTGAGGGGTTGGGGTGGGGGTGGATGGGTTCGGAGTGGTCTCTGTGGGGGTGTTTTGCGTGTGGGTGGGTGAGCTGTGGGGGTGGTAGTGTTAGTGGGGCTGCTTTTCTCTTTATCATTAGACATGAGATCCATTGACCTGACAAGCGTCTGAGAAACAATTCTGGCTGTGTTGGAATTTGTACAAGATCTTAAATATTTCACTGCTGACTGTCTCAGTTTTCTCCCCTGATCTCTCTCCCTCTCTCTCAGTCTCTCTCTCTCTCTCTCTCTGTCCCTTGATCTCTCTCGGTCTCTGTCTCTGTGTCTCTCTGTCTGCCTCTCTCTCTCTCTCTCTGTCTCTTAATCTCTCAACCTCTCTTGGTCTCTGTCTCTGTCTCTCTCTCTCTCTCTCTCTCTCTGTCTCTTAATCTCTCTCAGTCTCTCTCCCTCTCTCTCTCTGTCCCTTGATCTCTCTTGATCTCAGTCTCTGTCTCTCTCTCTTGGTCTTGATCTTGGTCTCTGACTCTCAATCTCTCTCTGTCTCTGTCTCTCTCTCTCTTTCTTTCTCTCTCTCTCTCTGTCTCTGTCTCTTTCTTTCTCCCTCTCTCTCCCCCTCTCTCCATCTCCTCCTCTCTCTATCACTGTCTCCCTAACCCCCAACCCCAGCAAATTTCTTCACTTGATTTTCTTCTGCAAGAGTACACCCAGGAGGCAGTTCCACAATCTTGCCAGCATGGCCAATCTCCTTGCCCAGGCATTAACCGCGAGCTGGTTAACCAGGATGTGGTGGGGGGGAGGGGCATCCAGAGCCATTCCCAACATGGAGGCATGTGCATTTTTAAGGAGGAGCAGGAATAAACATGGGAATGTATTGCAGGAACACAACAGATCAGCAAGATCCCCAACAGATCCCCTCAATAGATCCCCCTCTGCCAATCAACTCCTCCCCCAACACCCTCATCCCCCAATTCCCTCATCCCCAAATCAAACTCCCCAATGTCTCCACCTGCTTGTTGACCCGCTATCTCCTCACTCGATTCCAGGCACAGCTGGTCAGTCAGGTTGACCTCCAGGCAAGGAGCCAATAGGTGATGTGACAGACAGGCTGTGGGAGGGGGTGGTGAAGCGGCATTGTCACTGGACTGGCAATCCAAAGACCTGGGCTAACGTTCTGGGGTCCTGGGTTCGAATCCCACCGCGGCATTTGGTGGAATTTGAATTCAATAAAAATTTGGAATTAAGGCCAGGAATTTTGCCCTTGTCAGGTGGGGGTGAGTAGGAAGCCGCCTGAGATTGGGTCCTGACCAATGAAGGCCAGTCCAGTGTGAAACGCGTGCTGCACCTCTGCCTGTGTGTGGTGGGGGTGAACTTGGCACATGCGCACAGGGAGCTGAATAATAAAGGATTTTAAAATGTTAAAAAAATTCCCCTCTGTCACATGACGAGGGACATGTTATTAATGAAATTTAAACATTTTTATATAATTTTCACTTGCTGTTGGAAACCTCATCCTGCCCGTGGATGAGGTTTCCTAAATAATCCAAAGGTCGCTTGGTGAAGAATTGAGCCTAATTATTACCTTAATGGCCTTTATGGGCCTTTTCATTGTTGGCGGACACGCTGCTGACACCGTGCACCCATTGACCGAAGTGTCTCAGAAGTGCGCGATGATGTTGGAACGCTTGCCCGATGGCATCACCCGTCATTTTACCCTTATTTGGTTTGGGCTATGCACCCGTCCAATGAACGAAGACTTATGGCCTAAAAGTCTAATGATGACCATGAAGCCATTGCCGATTGTTGTACTCTGGTTCACTAATGCCCTTTAGGAAAGAAAATCTGCCGTCCTTACCTGGTCTGGTCTACATGTGACTCCAGACCCACAGCAATGTGGTTGATTCTTAAATGTCCTCTGAACAAGGGCAATCAGGGATAGGCAATAAATAATGGCCTAACCAGTGATGCTCCAAACACCATGAACGAATTAAAAAAAACTCCCCAGGAAGGGAGCCTCAAATTATATTTTCCTACTGACCTAATCGTTGTGGGTCAGGTCAGTAAAAATGCCACAAGGATCTGCAAGGGGGCTCCCAAGAGGACAACAGGCCTGCTGGGCTTTCCTCTATTTTAACCACTAGCATCCATGCGCTATAAATTATTAAATAACATGCTCTGTAGTAAGAGCACAGCAACCCTTTCAGTTACTGTTGTTACCTGTCGCGCAATAGAAAAAAGGGTCCATAGAAGTTTTTCAATATTCACAGGGGTCCTCAGGAGTGTGTCAGTATTGACCTGGGGTCCCTGGGAGTGTTTTATTTTTGACAGATAGACAAAGAGGCATTGAAAAACACTTCAAAGAAAGATAAACATATTATGAGCTCATAAAACTGTCAATCTCACAAAGCTATCTGTCCCTTTAAAGCTGTGTAAACAACCACCCTGCCCCCACCACCTCCCCCCACGGTGCTGAATGCATTAGTCAGTCCTGAAGCTCAGCCAAGCGTTCTTAATGAGGTCATCTGGCAAAACAGATCTCTGGCCCCCTATTTAGCCTGTTTCTGTTCATACAGTTGCCAGATACCTGAGACTGCTGAACTCCTCAACTAAAGATAAAAACAAAAAACTGCGGATGCTGGAAATCCAAAACAAAAACAGAATTACCTGGAAAAACTCAGCAGGTCTGGCAGCATCGGCAGAGAAGAAAAGAGTTGACGTTTCGCGTCTTCATGACCCTTCGACAGATGCTGCCAGACCTGCTGAGTTTTTCCAGGTAATTCTGTTTTTGTTTTGTCCTCAACTAAAGTGTCAAAGATGATGATATGGGAATTGCTGTTTGCCAATGACTGTGCCCTCGTGTCACATGGTGCTCAAAGGACCATGGACGTTTTTTCAAAAGTGGCTGATGACTATGGGTTAACTGTCAGCTGAAAGAAGACAGAGACATTCTACCAGCCACCACCACACTATACCCCACCTACAATAACTGTCCCTGAAAGCTGTCAATGACTTCGCCTATCTCAGAAGCACAGAAATGTCGGCATTGACAGCGAGATGGCCAATGTAAGCGGATTATTGTTTCTCAAGAGGGTTAGTGAATGGCTGTGGTTTTTTTTTTAATTTCATGACATTTGAAAGGCTTGCCAGTGTTATTATATTGTTCATTGGTTGTGTACCTAATGGATACTGGGTGAATGAGCATGGAGGGGCATGGGGGAATGGAGGGGGGAACCGGAGGCAGGATGGGAGATATAAGGGGGCAAGGAGAGGGCATAGGAGATATGAAAGGGTATGAACTGGGACATGGGAGGCATGGAGAGGGCAGGGAGGCAGCAAGAGAGATACAGGAGGGCATGAAGGGTGCATAGGAATATGAGGGGGCACGGAGAGGGGAGGGGGAAAGGGGGGTGGAGGCAAAGGTTGAGGGCCAGAGGGCCTAACAACCATGTTGAGAACTGGCTAGATGTCCCAGTCAGCACAGGCGGGCCTTCGAACCCGTCTGCTTCAGCATTCACCCACCTCTATCACCACCCGGACCTGTCTGGGCACAGCAGCCCTGACTGCAGCCCATACTCATCCCCCGCAGGTTGAAAATACGACAGGCGGGCAATGCCAGGGCGAAGGTGAGATCATGGAAAAGGGGAAGCTCCCAATTCCCACCCTGAAGATAACAAACCAACTCTGGGAGTGCCCAAAAATCCGAGAGAGGCGCCAACTCTGGAATTGGCCGCTTAACTTTAGCTCCCACGATGTTCTGTTTTTAAATGTTAATGCAATCTGTCCCTGCTGAATATCCCTGCATTTCCGTCTGGTGGGAACAGGATGAAACTATGTTCTCCTTCCCCACCACGCCCAACACGTAATGCCCAGGGAACACGCGGGAAAACTATTCCAGGTTCAGATTGGGTTGCCAACCCTCCAGGATTGGCCTGGAGTCTCCAGGAATTGAAACTTAGGGCAGAATCGTCCCAGGTTTTCACTAAGTTGCGGTAGAGAGCGGGGGAAAAAGGACATTTTACCCGCTGCCCGTAACGGCTGGGGTTTTGCGCCACATTGTCCCCGTCCTGCCTCATTAATCATGCATTCCCGGGAATCATGCCGTTTTCATGGTGAGCGGGGTCTCATTTACCCACCACCCCATCACCTCGCTGCTTCCGCTTCCGCACGCAATGTTTAAACTGCAGCCGCCCCCACACCTCTCAGTGCTTCCAGCCCAGGAGGGCACCAATGAAGACATGGCCCCAAAAGCTGAGAAGTGTTCAGCCCCCTGATTCAGTGACGCATCCCTGGGATGCCTTCCGGACACTGTGGAGGCCCACGGCGACGCTCTGTACCCCAGCTCTGGCCACAGGAGGCCCATTAGTCTCAGCACTCCAGCTTGGGAGGTGGTGGCAGTGGTGGTCAGTGACAATGCTGCACACAAGAGGTCAGCCACCTAGTGCAGAAAACGGAGGAATGATCTCAGGGTAAGGCAACCATCTCATCAATCTCAACTCACACACTCACAATCTCATCACACATTCCCTGGTATCTCACTCACTGCCAGCTCACTCTCTCACACACACACCCTCACATCTCCATCTGGCCTCATCTCCTCCGGAGGCTGCCTCCTCAGCCCTCACCATCCTGAGGCTATTTCCACAGATTAGCCCCCACACGCACCCTGGGATACCCCCCTTCCCCAGTACAGCCCTCGCCCTGCAGCCTCTTCCATTACCTGAGGCCCCTTCACCCTCTTCCCCAAGCAAGCCCCAGTCCTGCAGCTGTTGAAAAGCCACCCTCGCCTTACAGCTGCTCTGGTAGGCAGAGACCTGCCCCTGGGCTCCCCTAAAGGTGATGTGGTGCTGCCTGTGAAGCCTGGTGCTGATGACCACGAGTGCTGTCTGAAGCAAGGTAGGCAAATAGACCTCAGTCCTGAGTGAAGTGCAGCTCACCAGGTGCATGTCGCTGATGTACAGTTGTGAAACACGTTGGTGTGCAATCAGCGCCAACGCGGCTGGATGACCCAGTGTGTGGGGGGGGTTGGGGGGGTGGGGGTGTGGGGGGAGTGGTGAGGGGGGGTGTGGGCAATGACTCCGACCAGCTGGGCTTAATGATATGGCACTGTAAGAATGACCCAGTTTGTTGTGATCACTCCCACAATATCAATGCTGACTCTTACCCTGCATTGTTAGAGAAATTATAATTAAATAAATGACCTGGCTGCACTAATAAGCAATTGCCTTGAGTTCCTATAACAATAGCAGTTAGTTGAAATGATTTGTCCGCTTGCTGTATATAAAAAGTGGAAGGATGTATGAGGACAGGACTGGACCTTACTGAAACAAAAACAAAAACAGAATTACCTGGAAAAACTCAGCAGGTCTGGCAGCATCGGCGGAGAAGAAAAGAGTTGACGTTTCGAGTCCTCATGACTCTTCGACAGAACTTGTTCTGTCAACTCGTTTCTTCTCCGCCGATGCTGCCAGACCTGCTGAGTTTTTTCCAGGTAATTCTGTTTTTGTTTTTGTTTTGGATTTCCAGCATCCGCAGTTTTTTTTGTTTTTATCTCTGGTCCTTACTGAGGTCAAAGAGGTTGATTATGGGATGGAGCTGGGCTGCTACATCTGCCCCAGCCTCAGCTCATCAGCTGCTGTAACCCTCACCCTGGCCTTTCTTTCCTCTCCTCCTGACCACTCCAAACCTATCCTGGCTGGCCTCTGCCCCTCCCACACAGCCCCCGCCCCCCCCCCCCCGCCCCCCCACCCCCCCAACCCTTGTAGACTTGAGCTCACCCAAAGCCCTGCAGCCCGTATCCCATCTCACACCGATTCCCGTTCACCCATCTCCCCTGCACTCGCTGACCTACATTAGTTCCCAGTCCAATGATGCCTGGACTTTAAAATAAAATTCTCATCTTTCTTTTCAAATCCCTCCATGGTCTCTGAACCCCACCACACTCCCCCCAAAAACCACCCCTGTAATCCAGCCCCCACAAGCCTCCGAGATTTCAGCACCTCTCTAATTCTGACCTCCTGCACATCCCCGATATTAATCATTCCACCCCCAGCAGCCTTGCCTTCAGCTGCCTGGGCCCCTGTGCTCTGGAAACCCCCTCTGCCCCCTCTCTCCTCTTTCCAGGCGATCCTTTGAGTGCTCCTGGTATTCCTTCCTGTGGATCATGAGTTAGATTTTGTTCGTTAAGGCTCCTGTGCAGTGTCCTGGGACGATTTACAATGTTAAAGGCGTTAGACAAATGCAAGGTGTTGTTGTTGCCTGCGTAGTCGGTTCGCTGTCGACAATAACGATCTGGTCTCACTGCCACGAACGATGGCCAAAGGAAAGATGAACGTCGGTTGCCTTTGGAACTGCTCATCTTGCAGCAGCTCTCCACAGCTTGAGGAGAGGTCGGGAGATCACTGGCTCAAGGTTAAACAAGTAAAGTTCACTGTCTTGAGTATTTAGCCTCCCACATATGACCCAATTTAAAATCTATTCCTTGCAATACTGACTAGTAGTGTCAATGTGGCTTCCTCATTACGCTGAAGTTATGATTGAGTGAATTATTTGGCCGTACCATTCCTGGAATGTGTGTTGTACCATTAGGCAGTCACTTTAACATGGGTTTTCAATAATCCCATCATTTCAAACGAGTGCGGACCAAATCCCAAGCTATTCCCATCAGCAATCCATCATCCATTTCCCCTACAGATCCCTGCAAAAGGGAGTTAAACCCTTCTTAGTAGTGAATTTAATATTTATTTAATGAAAGATGACTGGTGTTTACATTGCACCTCTCAAGAAGTCCCAAAGCTCTTTACAGCCAGTGACCTGTTTTTGAAGTTTAGTCACTGTTCTAATGTAGGCAACGTGGCAGCCAATTTGTGCAAAGCAAGATCCCACAAACAGCAATGTGATATCTGTTTCAGTGAAGTTGGTTAAATGATAAAAATTAGCCCAGACACCGGGGAGAACTCCCCAATCCTTCCACAAGATAGTCCCATGGTACCACTAGCTTTTACCTAGTTTGCAGATGGGCCTTAATTAGTTTAACATTTTATCCAAAAGGCAGTACCTCTGACAGTGCAGCAGTCTCAGTCCTGTACTCGCTTAAATTATGCCTTTCAAGACTGTGATAACGAACCCACTCAGAGGTGAGAGGGAACATTACACAGAACGCCACCACTTATTGGCAATGCTGACCAAACTTGCTGTCCTTTATTAAAAAGCATGAGAATTTTCAGGAAGAAGAGTATCATTAGGCCTAGCAAACATAATTCTTATTTCTAAATCTCAGCCCCATTTACCCACCCCCTCAACCCCTCCCAACTGCCTCTTAAACTCCATTAGGAGCTCAAGCTGCCCCAGTGGGATGCTGGCCATTTTAAGTGACATACATCTGGTCCATTTTGAGTGCTGTACATGACGGACATTTTAAGCGACACGTGTGCTGGAGTATAAGTTAAGCAAAGAAAGATAAGAGTGGTTGGGGTGAAAAATGAAAGGAATGGTGGGTATAGCACGGACAGATTTAGTTTCTTTGAGGATCTGGGCAAAGCTACATTTAGTGGCCTCTAAGAAGACCCCAGGGGTCAACCACATGACGTGTGACTGGAGTCACATGTAGGACGGAACAGGCAATGGCGTGTTATTGCCTTGTCTGAAGGGCAGTGGGTGATCTAGTTGGGTTTTTCCAATGGTTTGACAGTCACTCTATCTAGCAACAGCCCATTATGTGCCAAATTGATTAACTTTAATTCTACACTTCCCAATGGTGGGATTTGAACCCATGACCTGTGTAGCCTAGAAGCATAACAACTACACTGCCATGCCCCAGCACAGCTGAGAGTTAATCTGGATATAAAATTGTGTTTTGGGTGACAAGATGAGGGATTTAAGTCCAATTGTTCAGTAATAGCTGCATTTCTGATGCTCAAGGAGCATTTTATTACTGCAGCTTCAGTATCATTTACAGAGTGTGAACTAACAATAAATAACATTAGTCAGCCCAGAGGGACTGGGGTTTGTTCAATCTGCTGACAGTCCATGAAATGACAGAAGGAACAGGGACTCAACAGGTGTTTAGCCCAGCATCAGGGATTAAGGGTATGATTCGGACTCCAGAAAAAAAAAGAAATACTTGCATTTATATAGCACCAGTCACGTCCTTGGGATATCCTGAGCCATTTTACAGTCAATAAAATACTTCTGAAGTGTCGCTATTGTAAGAAGAGACGGTGGCATTGTGGTTATACTACTGAGCCAGTAATCTAGAGGTCAGGGTTAAAACCCTGTGCTCAAATCCTACCACGGCAGCTGGTGGAGTTTAAGTTAAATTAATTTCATTAAAAATATGTAGTTAAATGATAATGGTGCTTAAAACCCCACTTGGTTTACTAATGCCCTTTAGGGAAGGAAACCTGCTCCCCTTACCTGGTCTGGCCTACATATATGACTCCAGACCCACAGCAATGTGGCTGACTCTCAACTGCCTTCCACAATGCCCTTGCAAGCACACAGTCCAAGGGCAAATGCTGGCCTTGTCAGTGATGCCCCACATCCCATGCAAAAATTTTAAAAAAACACTGTTGTAGGAAACACAAGAGACAATTTGTGCACAACAAGCTCTCACAAATAGCAATGTGATAATGAGTGTATCATCTGGCTTTAAGCGATGTTGATTGAGGGAAAGTATTGATCAGGATGCTAATTGTATCAATTGAGGTTAAGTACATACAAGTGGAGGGCATTGATGGTTAATTGAGCACATAGAAAGAAACACTTACTAACACAGGAGTAGACTGCAGTCAGGAGATATATACCTGTAATGTTTCACTCTGTCAATAAATTTATTCCAAGTAACGCAGGGCACCAGGGAGAACTCCCCTGTCCTTCTTTGAAATTGTGGCCATGGGATCTTTTATGTCCACCTGAGAGGGCAGATGGGACTTCGGTTTAATGTCTCTCCTGAAATAAACACAGATGAACCAAGTAGAAAGCTGATGCAAGTTCAGGACAGAACAGCAAACATGCTCAGCTCATTTCGTACCTCTGCCTTCACAACTGAAATTCTGGTCAAATTTGATATATGAGTAAATGATTGGGAGGTGGGGTTGAAACTTGGGTGGGTGGGAGGGGGTCAACCGGGGGAGGGGATTTGGTCCCGGGTGTGAGGCACAGAAGCCTCAAATCAGGGAGGGCAGGAGACCTGAAGCCTCAGTTGGTCAGGCTGCCCCTGTGGAGACAGAAATTAGAGTTGGTGCTTCAGATCGATGACCTTTCTTCAGAATCAGATACTGGAGATGAACAACTTTTAAGCAAATCATTTAATCATTTCTTTACCCCCACAGTCCACAGATGCTAGCTGACCAGCTGAGCGTGTTTCAGCATTTTCTCATTTCGGAATTCCACATCCACAATATTTTTACGTCCACATTTTAAATTGAGCAACCTACACAAGGGGTCGTGGTTCAGGCTCCAGGCCACCAAGGCTGAAGCGAGTACAAACAAAGATTGTCCAAAAGCAAAATCCTGCAGGTGCTGGAAATCTGAAATAAAAACCGAAAGTGCCGGAAACAGTCAGTGGGTCTGGCGGTGCCTGTGGAGAGAGAGAGAAACAGAGTTAACGTCTCAGGTCCGTGACCTTCCATCAGAACTGGGGATAGTTAGAAAGGTTATAGGTTTTGAGCAAGTGTGAGAGAGGGAGGCGGGAAAAAGAGCAAAAAGGGAAGGCCTGTGATTGGGTGGATGGCGGGAGAGACTAAATGACAAAAGCCAAGGGAAAGTGGTAATGGAGCAGGTTAAGAGACAAAAGATGTGTCTAGCTGAGGTGAAAATGGCAGGATCCTGAATAGCTGCTGTCCAAAAGCAAAGTAACGAGATTAAGAAAAAACAAGAAGATAAAAACAAGCCAGCCAAAGGAAAACAAAACAAAATGGGGTCAAAGGTTATGAACTAAAATCGTTGAACTCAACGTTGGGTCCAAAAGGCTGTGAAGTGCCTGGTTGGAAGACAAGATGCTGTTCCCCCAGCTCGTGTTGAGCTTCATTGGAACACTGCAGCAGGCCAAGGACAGAGAGGTCAGAGTGGGAGCGAGGCGGAGTCTGCATAAATCAGCTAGTGGCTAACTAGCAACAGGGCTGAGTTTCCGAAGCCTTGGGATTATGGAAAGAAACAGAAGAATGAACAGAAAAGTGATTTAATCGGAGGGAGGAAGGGGTGGGGAGGCAGAAAGAACATTTCAAACTCTCAGAATGTCCAAAAGTGCCTGTCTGCAAAGTAATTTTGAAGAGTGTTGTTTTGCTGGCAACCATGCTGGCTGGTTTGTGCACAGCAAGATCCCACAAACATCAATAAATCTGTTTCTGTGACGATGGGTGAAGGAATAAACATTGACCAGAAGACAGAGAAACGTCTTCACTTAGAGAATCTGGAATTCACAGCCACATGGCACTGTTAAGGCAAATAGCACAGATACATTTAAGGAGTAACAAGATCACAGAACCATAGAACTGTATGGCCCAGACTGAGGACATTCAGCCCATCATACTTGTGCTGGTTGTTTGAATGATCTTATTGAAACATATGAGACCCTGAGGGGACTTGACAGGGTTTTTTTTTATTCATTCATGGGATGCGGGTGGCGCTGGCAACAATAACAGAATTTGTTGCCCATCCCTAATTGCCCCTGAGTGGTTTGCTCGGCCATTTCAGAGGGCAGTTAAGAGTCAACCACATGGCTGTGCGTCTGGAGTCACGTGTAGGCCAGACCAGGTAAGGACAGCAGATTTCCTTCCCTGAAAGACATCAGTGAACCAGATGGGTTTTTACAACAATCGATGTTAGTTTCATGGTCACCATGACTGAGACTGGCTTTTAATTAAAGATTTTGTTAATTGAATTTAAATTCTACCATCTGCCATGTTGGGATTTTAACCCGTGTTCCCAGGGTATTAGCTTGGGCTGCTGGATTACTGCTCCAGTGACAATGCCACTATGCCACTATCTGAAAGGATATTTCCTCTTGTGGGAAAGTCTAGAACGAGGGGACACAGTTTAAAAATAAGGGGTCTCCCATTTAAGATGGAAATGAGAGACATCTTTTCTCTCAAAGGGTTGTGAATCGTTGGGACTCTCTTCCCCAGAGAGCAATGGGGGTTGGGCCAATGAATATTTTTAAGGCAGAGGTAGATAGATTCTTGACTAACAAGGGAGTCAAAGGTTATGGGCGATAGGCAGGAATGTGGAGTTGAGGTCACAATCAGATCAGCCATGATCTTATTGAATGGTGGAGCAGACTCGAGGGGCCGAGTAGCCTACTCCTGCTCCTAATTCACATGTTCGTATGGGTTTTCCAATTAGTCCCACTGCCCTGCTCTTTCCCCATAGCCCTTCCCTCCAATAGCAAGTTACTCTTTAATCTGATCCCAGCAGCCCAGATCCTAACCACTCGTTGGGTAAAGACTGTTTTCCTCATGTCACCTCTGGTTCCTTTGTCAATCACCTTAAATCAGTGTATCCTGGTTACCGACTCTCATGCCACTGGAAGCAGTTTCTCCTTATTTACTCCATCAAAGCTCATCAGGATTTTGACTGCCTCCCCTAACCTTCAGTACTGGAAGGCAAACAATCCCAGCTCCCCTGAAGTCTGCAACTGAAGCCTTTCTCCGTTCCAGTGCATCCCTCTTCTGCATCCTGTCTAAGTCCACACGAGGGGGAGAAAGAAATTAGAAGGATCAGGTGATGGGATGGGACAAAGTAAAGTGGGAGGAGGACCATGGGTCAAATGGGCTGTTTCTGTGCTGTAAATTCTATGTAACCCTCTGGTCCTTGAAACAATGCTGTGGGATCTGTTGCGTCCACCTGAGCAGTCAGATGAATTTGTTCTGATTTGAATACAATGAGGAGGCAATGAGAAGGCCTGTGTGCTGGGGTTGTGTTGCTAGGAATGCACCTTAACACCCTCAAGGCACTGGTTGAGGTTATGACTCGGCCATGGTTAATATTTTAAAAGCTCCAGAAGTATAATTTTATCGTGAAGGAGAATGGCTCAATTAAAAGCCTGGCCATTATCAAAATGTAATCAGGCACAGGACAGGGAATTAAAGAGCAGTTAGTGTAATTGGGAGATGGAAACTCTCGATGAGCTTTTCACAAGAGTTCTGATTGTTCACTTAATGAAGCACGCGGGTCCATGGCAGGAAAGCTACATAATTTCCTTCATGATTTGTCCTGAGGTTGTGGACGTCTTTGTCAAGGCTGCATTTAATGACCTTGGTGGTAAAGACTGGAATAGGGAGCTGGAGTGGCTGGATGGGCAGCACTCCTGCCTCTGAGCCTGAGAGGCCCTGGGTTCAAGTCCCACACCAGCTGCTGGTGCAGGCAAGCCAGTGTGTATTGGTGCCAGTCTCCAGCCTGGATAAGTGGAGAGGGGTTAGTAGCAGGAAGGGCAATTGGCTGTAAAACCACCTGGCAAATCCAAAACAAAAAAGATGTTGATTTGCGAGTGATTGTGGCAACCCCATGTAACGTGGAGAGGAAAGGAAGGTGATTTAAACATTCCTTCAAGGCACAAAAAGCCAAGGAGAAAAGTCCATCAATTGTGGCTAACAAAGAAAGTTAAGGATTGTATAAGAATCAGGCTTATAAAGTTGACAGAAATAATAGTTAAACCTGATGATTGGGAGGATTTTAGAATACAGCAAAGGAGGACCAAGAAACTGATAAAAGGGAGAAGAGAATAATAATGTAAACTAGCAAAACACACTGTAAAAGCTTCTATAGGTATGTAAAAAGGAAGCATTTGGCTAAGACAGATATGGATCCATTACAGACAGAGTCAGGAAAATTTATAATGGGGAATAGAGAAATGGCAGAGAAACTAAATGATTACTTTGTGTCTGTCTTCACTGAGGAAGAAACAAGAAATCTCCCAGAATTAGAGATCCAAGGGACGAGGGACAATGAGGAATTGAAAAAAATTAGTATTAGTAAGAAGGTTATTTTGGAGAAATTAATGGGACTGAAGATTGATTAGTCCCTGGGACCTGATATTCTATATCCCAGAGTGTGATATGGAGATGGTAGATGCATTGATGATCATCTTCCAAAATTCTATAGATTCTGGAATGGTTCCTGCAGATTGGAAGCAAATGTCACCCCACTATTTAAGATGGGAGGGAGAAAGAAAACAGGGAACTACAGACCTGTTAATATTACATCAGTAGTAGGGGAAATGATAGAACCTGTTATAAAGGATGTGATAAATGGACACTTGGATAATAATGGCCCATTTATTCCTGATTGGGCATGGTCAACGTGGATTTATGAATGGGAAATCATATTTGATAAACCTTTTGGAGTATTTTGAGGACAGAATTGATAAGGTATGGTTGGTGGATGTAGTATACTTGGATTTTCAGAAGGCTTTTGATAAAGTCCCCCACAAGAGGTTGTAAAAATAAAATTAAAGCACTTGGGATAGGAGATAATATACTGGTGTGGATAAAGATTGGTTAACAGGCAGAAAACAGAAAGTAGGAATAAATGGGTCACTCTCGTGTTGGCAGGCTGTAACTAGTCACCACTGTTCACAGTATATATCAATGATTTGTATGTGGGGATCAAATGTAATATTTCCAAGTTTGTGGATGACACAAAGCTAGGTGGGAATGTGTGTTTGAGGAAGATATAAAGCAGCTTCAAGGGGATTTGGACAGACTTAGTGAGTCGGCAAGAACTTGGCAGATGGAATATAATGTGGAAAAATGTGAGGTTATCCACTTTGGTAAGAGGAACAGGTGTTCAGAGTATTTCTTAAATGGTAAGAGATTGGAAAGTGTAGATGTACAAAGGGACCTGGGTGTCCTCGTCAGTAAGTCACTGAAAGCTAACATGCAGGTGCAGCGAGAAATTCGGAAGACTAATGGTATGTTAGCCTTTATCACAAGATGATTTGAATACAGGAGTGGCGAGATTTTGCTTCAATTGTGTAGAACCTTGGTTAGTCTGCTGTTGGAGTACTGTGTGCAGTTTCGGTCCCTTTACCTCTGGAAGGATATTATTGCATAGAGAGAGTGCTACAAAGGTTCACCAGACTTGTTCCCGGTATGGCAGGACTGTCCTATAAAGAGAGATTGGGGAAGCTGGGCCTGTATTCTCTAGAGTTTTGAAGAATGAGAGGAGATCTCATTGAAGCCTACAAAATACTTAAAGGAATAGACAGGGGAGATGCAGGTAAGATGTTCCCCCTGGTTGGAGTCTAGAACCAGGGGACAAAATTTCAAAATAAAGGGGAAGCCACTTAGGACCGAGATGAGGGGATTTTTTTTACTCAGAGGGTTGTGAATGTTTGGAATTCTCGACCCGAGAGGCTGTGGAAGTTCAGTCAGTGAGTAGGTTTAAAGCAGAGATTGACAGATTTCTAAATATCAATGTCATAAAGAGATTTGGGGACAGTGTGGGGAAAAAGCCATTGAAGAGGATGATCAGCCATGATTGTACTGAATGGAGGAGCAGATTCGATGGGCTGAATGGACTGCTCCTGCTCCTATGGCCAGGATTTTGCCCTCGTCGGGCAGGCTCAGCAGGGGTGGGTGGGAATGGTTGGGAAGCCGCCCACGATAAGGACCGGACCACAATTTCATGCTGGTGGGCCAGTTAAGGCCATCTCAGTGTGAAACACACGCTTCAGCACTCAGCACTGCCTGTGGGAGGAGGAAGGGGGATTGGGAGAAGGAGGGCGAGGCAAACTTTCCTGCAGGGACAGGTTATTAACAAAATGTTTACATTTTTATTTAATTTTTAATTGCTGTGGAATCCTCATCCCGCCCGTGGATGAGGTTTCCTGAAAAATCCAAAGGCCTCTTGGCCTTTTTGTCCGCCCGCCAACCCTAAGGTTGGACGAGCAGTGGAAAATTTCTTTCAAATTATGGCTTTAATGGCCTTAGTAGGCCTTTTAATTGCCGACTCCCACACGTACCTACTGACTGAAATATGGTGCCAGTGCGCAATGGCCTCGGGACTCTCGTTGGGCATCATTTCACGCTCGTTCGGGTCAGGAGCGCGCCCACCTGACCAGGTAATATTCTGGCCTCTGTTCCTATGATCGAAGGTTGTGTGTGTCTTGGAATTGAAATGTGAAGAAGATGGAATTGCTGATCTTGTCCTTATTGGTGGCCCCTTCTTTGTGATAGAGGTCACATGAGGAACAATTGAATTTGAGATCACAGCTTCCTGTTATCCTGTTAGTTTTATACAGCTTCCCAATGACACGTGTTGATTCTCACTGTGTTATTATTCCATGGATATGGACACCTCCCACCTTTACCCCTGACTCCAACCAAGCCCCACTCACCCATCAGCCTGAGGACTCGCTGAGCTACATTGGGACCCAATTAAGCAACATCCTGATGTTCTCAAATCCTTCCATGTCCTCACCCCTCCCTATTTCTCTAACTTCCTCCAACCCTATATCCCTCTGAGATCCCTGACCCTCTCCAATTCTGGCCTTGTGTCCGTCACCAATTCCTATCGCTCCAGTATTGACAGCTGTGCCTTCAACTGCTTGGCCCATGGAATTCCCTCCCTAAACCTCTCCACCTCTTTCCCCTCCTTTAAGACGCCCCTTAAACCTACCTCTTTGACCAAGATTTTCAGTCATTTGCCCTTATGTTTTATAAAAATGGGGTTCAGTGTCAAAGTTTGCCTGATAATTGCTGCTGTGAAGTAGCTAGGGATATTTTATTACATGAAAAGTGCTATATAAATGCAAGTTGTTGTTGAGCCCAGTGGCATTGCTCTTTAAGGAACTAGTTGCTGAATTTCTCAGCATGGTAAAGTGGATGAGTTGGCGAGGGGCTACAATAAACGTAGTCTTGCCATCTGCTGTAAGCTTATTTCCAGGCCTGTCATCTACAGCTTTCCCTGGAAACCATCAGAGATTGGGGTCTTTCCTCTGTATGTGGCTTTGGGACCCTCGATCACAGCTGAGCCTCCTCTGCTGGCATTTCTCTGGTGCTCGGTGTGGAGCAGCTTTTCCTTTGGATGGAGAGAGAGAGAGAGAGACAGAGAGAGAAAAGCAGCCATTCAGGCCTGTGAACGATGTGGACACCTTTCCCTCGAAATGCACCATGACTATGAGAATTGGAAGTGCAACTACCTCATTAAATGAAGGGATATTATAGTTCAGCATTAGTCACATGGCAGATAATGTGATTGAAGAGAGTAGCCGGGGAGTACAGATGTCAGTGGTATGTTGGGAGGGGCTATCCTTTTTATCAGATGCTGAGAAAGATAGAGGGGATATGAGAGGACAAGGAGTGATGGCTCTATTGGAGGCTGCAGATCTGTGTTTGACTTACCTTGACTGCTCTTGTGGGGTCATTGTATGTTTTTTTGAGACCTCACTGGACCCTGGGCCCTCCTCACCCTGACCTCTGGCCTGCAGGATCCTCAAGGATGGAGTTCACCAGCGCCCCCGAGGGTGTGCACTCCCTTGGTCACCTTGCAGCATCTGAGGTGAGAAATGCAAGAATGCAGCCTTTATGAGGGCCAGCTCTCTGGCATCAAGAATTGCCTGCATAGCTAATGAGGGCTGTGCGAGGATATTAGTGGTGGCTTAGCTGTAGTTTCACACTGGGATCATTTCCTAAAGTCTGGTGCCCGGAATTAAACACGATACAGCAGCTGAGGTCTAGCCGTCGAGGGTGCTTTTGTGACGAATGATCTTCGGTTGTGCTGTGCTACATAACACAGTAATCATTGACAAATACCTCCCCACCCCTCAGGAAACTTGTGCCCATTTCTTTTCTGATCATATTGAGCAGCGGAGCAAGCCTAAGGCTCCGTATGGCCTACTCTTCCTCCTATTTCTTATCACCTGAGGTTAACAGTCAGGAGTTCATCTGGGCCACTCTCAAAAGTAGCAGCACTGGAATTGGAAATTTTTTTCATGAAGGTTGGACTCAAGCAGTTTACTCATCTGAAAACACATGGCAACTCCGCAGGCAATAGTCCCAAACACTCAGCAGGTGAATCACCTTGCACACAGTACAACACCTGGCCCAGCACCATACAGCCCTATCATTCTCAGTACTGGGCTTGCCAACTGACAGCCCCCCCCTCCCCCCCATTGACACCTGGCCTCAGCTCCTCGACATCTTGCTGTCACGTCGCTGTGCGAGTGCTCGAATGCAGAGAGGGCGAACGTGCAAAGTCACAGCATTTTAAATCCGTCTGTCTCCCAGCAGGCGACTGCCAGAAGACAGAGCTCACACATTTTAAGAGCTGTGAGCAGGAGGAGGCTGCCAACCTGCTCCACCAGCGCTTGCAGGCAACCTTCCCCCGTTCCTGTGAATATCCACTGGCTCTCTGACCTTTTGGCCCGTGGCCGGCATGAAAAGCGCAGGCCTTCTGAGAGAAAAGCAATTAACACCGACCAAGGGATATTTTACTGCTCGTTACGAGCAATGGCAGAATTGGCCATGAGTCTTCAGGAATTGAAAATTAATCTCCAGGATACCAGAGAAAAGTCATCAGGGTCATTTATAAAAAAAACTATTTGTTTTCTTCATTCTTTTTCAACACTTTGATCAGTTTTAAAAATATTGGCGGGGAACGGTGGGTGGGCGGGGGGGGGTTGGTGGGTAAAGAGTTTATGATTCGTCTAGAATCATCCAATCAGGTGACAAAGTGTCCGTTTACTTTCCAATCGGTGCAGGAAAGCGGAGCCTCGCGATAATGGGTGTAAAAGTGAAATACTGCGGATGGTGGAGATCTGGAATAAAAACAGAAAGCGCTGGGGAAAACACAGCCGAGCCAGCAGCATCTGTGGAGAGAGAAACAGAGTCAACCAAACCGACGAGGAGTCATACAGGCTCGAAACGTTAACTCTGTCTCACCCTCCACAGTGCTGCCGGCTGAGTTCTTGCAGCACTTTCTGTGACGATGGATGTGTTACTTAGCCAATGGTGGGGGGCGGAAGGGGAGGGTGTGTAGTTGGAGGTCATGTGATGTCCTGACACTGTGAAAGGTGCTATATAAATGCAGGTCTTCCTTTCATTGCTCTTCACAGGGATTCTTCCTCTGTACATTTCCACTATTCAGCAATCCTGCAGCCTTTTCCCTCAAACTAAAACTACCAGAAAGACATGAATTGGACATTTAACTCATTGCTGCTCAGGAGGATTCTTTGGTTCACAGGATGGCTGCCATATTACCTAAATTTGTACAAGTGCCTTTATGTATTTCAGTCTATTAATTCCCTTGAGGAACCAAAACTCCCCTGAACCTGATGGCCTCCATCCTAGGGAATTAAGAGTGGATGCATTGATTTTGTTCTTCCAGAATTCCCTCGATTCTCGAGTGGACCCGGATGTAATCCCACTTTTCCAGAAAGAAGAGAGAAAATAGGCATCGCTAGGCCGGTTAGCCTGACATAGAAATAAGGGTGAATGGGACCTGTTGTTAAGGAGCTTGTAACGAGGCACTTGGAAAACATAATTAGGCAGGATCAACACAGAGAGAGAAATCATGCTGAATAAATCTATTCAAGGGGGTTTGAGGGTGTAACTAGCAGGGGGAAACCAATGGATGTATTCAGATTTTCAGAAGGTATTTACAAAAACATCGCTCGAGATTGTTACACAAAGTTAGAGTTCATGGAATTGGGGGTAATAGACAGAAAACAGAGATTGGGAATAACTGGGTCAGTTTGGGAGGCTGGAAAGTCTAGAACTAGGGGTCATCATCTCAAGATAAGGCTTTGAACAGTCAGGACTGAGATGAGGAGACTTTTCTTCATTCAGAGGGTTGTGAATCTTTGGAATTCTCTACCCCCAGAGGCCTGAGGCTACTCAGTAGATGAGTATATTCATGACCGCAATTAATGGATTGTATGGATAGGCTGGGGAGGTGAAGCTGATAATAAAGTTCAGCTGTGATCTTATTGAATGCTGGAGCAGGTTTGAGAGCCGACACGCCCTACTGTCTGACATAAACCTGTCCTCCATTAGATAATCCTAGATTATCTACCGCACAACTGAGCAATATGGTGCTTGAATTTCAGTCCAGGTGCGATGACGTGTACGTGGACCATATGTCCCAACAATTGGCTATTTGAATCAAACAGAATGTTCCTTCCATTGTTCATAACAGGCAGAGTACAGATCGTACTCAGCTACCCAGACTTGCAAAATCCAAAACAAAATGTCTACTGTTAAATGTGATTCTGCGATTGGACAGCGCTTGCTGAACAATCCTGAGAGCGCTAATAGCTACACTAACAACCAATGTAAGATAAAAACAAAAAAGTGCGGATGCTGGAAATCCAAAACAAAAACAGAATTACCTGGAAAAACTCAGCAGGTCTGGCAGCATCGGCGGAGAAGAAAAGAGTTGACGTTTCGAGTCCTCATGACCCTTCAACAGAACTGAGTGAATCTAAGGAGAGGGGTGAAATATAAGCTGGTTTAAGGTGGGGGGGGGGGTGTGGGGGGAAAGAAGTCGGGGGGGGTGTGGTTGTAGGGACAAGCAAGCAGTGATAGGAGCAGATAATCAAAAGATGTCACAGACAAAAGAACAAAAGAACACAGGGGTGTTGAAGGTGGTGATATTATCTAAACAAATGTGCTAATTAAGAATGGATGGTAGGGCACTCAAGGTACAGCTCTAGTGGAGGTGGGATGGAAAGACTAGCAGGGCATAAAAGATTTAAAAATAATGGAAAAAGGTGGGAAAATAAAAATCTATATAAATTATTGGATAAAACAAAAGGAAGGGGGAAGAAACAGAAAGGGGGTGGGGATGGAGGAGGGAGTTCAAGATCTAAAGTTGTTGAATTCAATATTCAGTCTGGAAGGCTGTAAAGTGCCCAGTCGGAAGATGAGGTGTTGTTCCTCCAGTTTGCATTGGGCTTCACTGGAACAATGCAGCAAGCCAAGGACAGACATGTGGGTAAGAGAGCAGGGTGGAGTGTTAAAATGGCAAGTGACAGGGAGGTTTGGGTCATTCTTGCGGACAGACCGCAGGTGTTCTGCAAAGCGGTCGTCCAGTTTACATTTGGTCTCTCCAATGTAGAGGAGACCGCATTGGGAGCAATTGGGACCTCCCTGTTGTTTGCCATTTTAACACTCCACCCTGCTCTCATGCCCACATGTCTGTCCTTGGCCTGCTGCTTTGTTCCAGTGAAGCCCAACGCAAACTGGAGGAACAACACCTCATCTTCCGACTAGGCACTTTACAGCCTTCCCGACTGAATATTGAATTCAACAACTTCAGATCTTGAACATCCCTCCTCCATCCCCACCCCCTTTCTGTATCTTCCCCCTTCCTTTTGTTTTTTCCAATAATTTACATAGATTTTTCTTTTCCCACCTATTTCCATTATTTTTAAATCTTTTATGCTCCCCCACCCCCACTAGAGCTATACCTTGAGTGCCCTATCATCCATTCTTAATTAGCACATTCGTTTAGATAATATCACCACCTTTAACACCCCTGTGTTCTTTTGTTCTTTTGTCTGTGACATCTTTTGATTATCTGCTCCTATCACTGCTTGCTTGTCCCTACAACCACACCACACCCCCCACTTCTCTCCCCACCCCCCCCCCCCCCCCCCCCACCTTAAACCAGCTTATATTTTACCCCTCTCCTTAGATTCACTCAGTTCTGTGGAAGGGTCATGAGGACTCGAAATGTCAACTCTTTCCTTCTCTGCTGATGCTGCCAACCAATTTAAGCTAATCAGTTGACCTTGTAACATGGCTCTTGCTGGAAGTGACATACATTCAGACACAGCGACCCGTTCTCTGCAAACAAAAGGAATATGTTCAAGCCTTGCACCTTTTTTGAATTACCTGAGAGCCTATAGTTCCCTGTTGCCTTCTCCATGGTAATGCCTCAGCCAATCAGAGTTAACTTACCAACCAATCAGCGCCCTTTTCTCTGGTAGTGTAAATTGTTGTGATTGTTCAAAATTTGGTATTCTTGTGTTTCTCCTGCTGAGTGCAAGGCAAAAAGCTTCAGCAACATGGTCCCCTTTCCAGCAACAATCCTGGATGTTCTGTCTCATTTCCCTCGTTTTGTATTGGAAAACTCCTGATTAAAGAAATGAATGAAAAGCAGATGCTGCTTGGTGAGATCCCACTGTGTTCGGTTCCGAAAACTCGCTGCTATCACTGAGACATGAGGTCTCCTGATCACATTAATCTGTGCTGAATTGTGGGTGTTGCCAGGTGCTGGGGAATGGGACACCTCAGACGTCTGATGTCAGTGACCACATCGAGATTGTTTGGCGTACAATTAGAGAGAGGGCGGGCTTGATGCTACTGGACCAATGGGAGAGCCAGAAGCTTGGAGTCTCAGCAGCTGCACCAGGAGAGGAGATAGCTCGGGGACCGTAAGGGTGTGTGAACATGGCCAAACCCTCTGAGGCATTCAGGAAATTAAAGGTTAAGGAGGAACAAAGCTGGGTAAGGCCACTGACAGGGCTGGGGCTTAATCCCCTCCCGAGGATCTGCCTCCAGCTCCGATGACACCTCTACCCGGCGTCCCACAGGGAAGCTATCACCTCCATCGAGCTGACAGCCTTGGCCCACGGCGATGGGGGCTGGGGAGGGGGTGGGGGAAGGGGAGGGGGTTTGCCTCACCATCAGGGCATTTG
Organism: Carcharodon carcharias; assembly: GCF_017639515.1. Classification (NCBI taxonomy): domain Eukaryota; kingdom Metazoa; phylum Chordata; class Chondrichthyes; order Lamniformes; family Lamnidae; genus Carcharodon; species Carcharodon carcharias. The sequence goes on along the minus strand of NC_054497.1, from coordinate 30,330,502 downwards.
ATGTAGGCATTTGATCCAATTCCCACCCATCCCTGGGAAACTACCCCAGCAGAGGGGAAGAGTCTGTATGTCGTCCCAAAGCAGCTCCCCATTATTTTCCCACAGCCCCATCCCTTCCCCCCACTGCCCCCCACCTTCACCTTCAAGTCCCACCATCATGGTGCCGGGAAAATTCAGTCGCCTGTGTTTCTCCAACTCTGCTCCCATGCTCGCCTGCACCTCCCAGTCCCTTTAACCCACCATTGGCGGCTGTGCCTTTAGCTGTCTGGGCCCCAAGCTCTGGAATTCTGTCACGAATCCTTCCACCTCTCCATCTCTCTCTCTCTCTCTCTCTCTCTCCTCCTTTACGACTCTTTTTAAAACACAATTCTTTGACTGAGCATTTAGTTACTCTCCAAAAATTCCTGTCCACATCTTTCTACATTAAGGATGTTTGATGGTCCTAATTGTTGATATTTGAGGGAAGCGGTACTTTGCCAATCCTTTCGGGTCCTGTACTTCTCTGTACACTGTAGGTCAGGCTGAGGCCAGAGCCATCCCAGACCATCAACAAAGCAAACACAGAAAACCCAATAATGCACAGAATCATCCCAGACTTGCACTAAGTGGGGTGGCCGGCGTAAGAGCAGTCATTTTACCCATCGGCCTTAATGGTGGATTTTTGTGCCGTAACTTCCCATTCCCGGTTCATCCCGCTTCATTAACAATGCATGCACGGGAAACACTCCGGATCGCTGGCAAGGCAGCCTCTGATTCACCCACCCCAACGTCACCTCAGGCCTTCAGTAATATTGGCGCCATATTTAAGGCTGTCTCTAAGGGATGGGAAGCTGCTGCAAAGTCACGGCTGTCAAAGGGAGGAAACATGCTGCCCCCAAATTTAGTGGCTCCTTCTTCAGGCGCCTTCTCGCCACAATGGGGGCCGGCCGTGAAGCCCTCTGCCCTGCTCTGGTGAAGACCAGCAAGACAGGTGACCAATCCAGAATGGGAGGTTGTAGCAGCGGTGGTCAGTGCCAATACCCTGCAAAAGAGGATAGCCACCTAGTACCAAACGAGGAAGAATGATCTCCGTTCCGCCAGGGTAAGTCACTCTTCTCCTCGCTCTCAACTCACACACTCACAAACCCATCACACATCCAGAGGGCTCTCGCTCACTGCCAGTTCAAGGGACGTCACTGTTCACTCTCTCACACACACCTTCACCTGCCCTGTGAATCATGTCCTCAACCCATCCATGGCACCACTCACCACCCACACATATGCCAGGCATCCTTCTCATCTGGCCTGGCAGGCATCCTGCTTACACTCTGCCCCTCTGACCTCATGCAGGACAAGTTGGCACATGACATTCTCCTAACCTGCACTGTTAAGGCTGCGCTGTTAGCTTGAATCCTGATGGATACTGGTGCAAACATTAATAAAGATGTTGCGAGGGGCTGAGAGTGCCTCCAGCAGTGACTGCTCCATGGCTAGCTTTAGCGAGGAGATTGTACAACATGTGCAGTCATCCAATTGTTCTGCCGTCCACCAAAATGCTCATTAATTTACAGTCTGTGCCCGAGGGTGTAACGTTCTGGGGCATTTTGTGGCACTTTCCTGCTTTTGCATTGCTTGAGTGGCAGGAACGCTTCAGGTGCCTGACTCCAAGGCTGTCAATGGAGCAGCTGCCGGACAGTCTCAGCTGCAGAAGAATGCTCACTTTTGGCAAACCCTTACCCCAGCACCACACTGAAAGCCAGCCAGGGCAAAGTGACTTGCCTGTGCATCCCCCCCCAACGCATGCACAGAGCCTCAGTCTTGATATCCTATGGGTGATGGTCGCAAGTGAGGCTCAGGGTTGTGTTTACTCACCTGCGAGTCAATCGGCCAATCAGATTGGCCAGCCGCTCTCAGAGGCGGGACTTCCTCCTTACTGGGGGGGCAAAAGTCCTGTCCCCAGCCGATTAACGACCCTTGGAGTTGGTCACCGACTCTTTGGGTGGCAGGAAGAGAAACCCCCATCGTCCAAAAACCCCTGGCCCAGGTCCTATACTCTATTTTACTTTATCTCCAGGAGCTGGAGAGAAAAAGAAGGGCCGATGTGTAACTTTTAATTTGACACGTTTAAGGAAAATGCATGAAGGAGAAAGGAGTTGAAGGATAAGCTGATAGGGAGAGATGAAGAGAGGTGGGAGGGGGCTTGTTTGAAACATAATCGCCAGTGTGGACGCGATAGGCCAAATGGTCTGTGCCCATGCTGTAAAATTCCGGAGTCCACACCTCCACTTCTTCATAGAATCATATCGACACCCAACCAACGTCAGCCCCTGATTCTTAGCCAGCAAGTGGTGGGTTTCTCCCTGGGTGGGTGGGGGGGGTGGGGGGAGGGGTGAGTGCTTTGAGACTTTTCCTGCTTCGTTAAGGGGCTGAGTTCCCCCCACCCAGCACCCCTCCCACCACCGCCCCCCCAACGCCCCCCATCCTCCCGCCCCACACCCAACCCCCGGCCACCAACACTCGCCACAACCCCCCACAGCTGGAGCCGGTTGGTCCAACCAGGGCTGACCAAACAGCTGGCGGCCTGCAGATGTGCAGAGCAGTCAGGCAACACTCAGCCTCGGCCGTGTGAGCCTTTAGCTGTCAGCCTGCGCTAGCTCCCAAACATCTTCTATATAAATAGCACCGCCATCGTCTGTGGCAGTGTAAATGTCTGTGAGTCACTTCCGACTGTCAATACGGCTGAATGCCAGGCAGGTAAAATGTCTCCTGCAGATATTCCCTGTGGCACTCTATGACCCTCACGTTAGAAGCAGATCCAATGTGACAGTGGGAAGAGAGGACAAAACTCTCTACTTCAGATCATTCTGGCTGACAGCCCGTGTAGGAATTTAACAGGAGAGTTCCTCTTTCTGAAGGCTGCCGCGAGTCATGAGGCTGAAGGCCGAGAGTGAGGGACTGACCCCCGGACCACGGAATTAAAGTGAACTCCTGAGACGCCCTTCACGCGGGTGCAATTTTCCGATTGGACACAGATCGGGCAATGTGAGAGCTCATGTTACACCAAGCTAGGACTGGCTCCATCCCCCAGCGCCAGCAATATTCGCAAAAGATGTCCTGGAGAGGGGGGGGGCGGGAAGAAATAAATTGGAAGCAAGGTGGAGCCAGAGAGTCCCATTCTCCCGGTCTGAAGTTGGGCTTCCCAGGACGTTCAGGGGGTGACGCCAGGAAGCGTTTCTTCACACAAAGGAGAGTGGGAATCGGGAACTCCCTCCCCCCACCATCAGCTGTTGAGGCTGGAGGTCAACTGAAAAAATTGCGAACTGAGCTCAATCGGTGTTTGTTTGGTGAAGGTCTGGAGGGATCTTTGGCCCATTATGTCAACGTTCCCTCTTTGATTGAGTTATCTATTCCCCTGCACACTCCCATAGACACGTCCAACTTTCCATTCGCAATGATTTATCCAATTCCCCTTTTTGAAAGTTACGATGGACTCTGCTTCCTCTGCCTGTGAGGTAGCACATTCTGGATCACAGCAACTTGCTAAGGGAAAAATATTTCCCCTCTGTTCTGTATTTGCAAAGTATCTTAAATCTAGGTTCCTGGGTATTGACTCACCTGCCGCTGGGGAACAGTTTCTCTCCAATTCCCTTATCAAATCACCTCAGGATTTTGAACCCCTCCATTAAATTTCCCCCTAACCTTCTCTGCTCTAGGGAGAATGACTCTCAGGAGTGTGATTCCCAGGGTTGGTCACAGTGAGCGGAATTCAGGTGAGCGGTGCCTTGCCCACTGGCTAGACAGCCAGCAAGAAGCCCATGTTGCCTTGTTTGGGGAAGACCTGCCAATCAAATGCCAGTCAAACACTGGGCAATGGAGGACCCTCCCCGGGGTCAAGGACCCTGGAGTAGAAGCCCCCTCCCACCCCAAGGGTTGCTGGCCGATCGAGGCTGGCCGGTCTCCATGCAGACAACACCAGTGGGAGTGGTGGTAGCTGCCAGTAATGCACCTACCAGAGGCCCAGGATCAGTGAGGGACTCAGGCCGCAGGCAAGTGAGGGTGGGATTGAGGTTGTGGGGAGGGGGGTCGCTAGCTTAGGGTGGGCAGGAGGATTGGAAGAAAGGGCAGGGGTTGGCTTTCTGTGGACCTCCCCATCCCGATGTCCAGTCCTTCGGTCAGACACTGAGTGCCTGACAACGCCCCACTACCCCCCCTCCAGGTGGCAGGATGAGGCCCCATATGGATCATCCATGTGCCTTCCCAGACTGCACCTTCTCAGGCCTAAGGTGGGAAGGCAGTGAGGACCCCGCCTGGCACCCTCTCACCCAATTAAATGCCCCCCCACCTCCAAACTTGCCCTGGGGGAGGGTATTAAATTCCACCCCTTGCCCAAGTTGAGGCTTTATCGTCGATTTCTAAAGTTTTACCATAACTCGCTGTTTTTTTGTGCTCTACCCCTCTATTTATAAACTCTTGAATCCCAAATGCCTTTTCATAGCTTTCTCAACTTTGACCCACCATCTTCAAAGATCTGGGTACACGAACCCTGAGGTCTCACTCCCTGTTCCTCCCAAATCCTGCTTTAAAATTGCACCAGGTAATGTGGAATCAAGAGTTGAGACACAGATCAACCATGCAAGAATTTAACGGCAGAGGGGCTGAATGGCCTGCTGCCTGTTCCTCTGTGAAGTGATTTGGGACCCGCTCCAGTGCAAACAGCTGGTGGACATGAATTGCCAATGCAAAGCAGCTCATTAATTAGGACAAGAGACAGCAGGAGATTCTGCTGACCTCACACTGAACCTCCGGCTGGAGATTAGGAAAATCCAACAGGAATTGCAGCCACTGATCCCACTCAAGGTGGTTATCAACAATGGAACAGACTGGTGCACCGAAGGGTTCCATCCTCTGAACGTGGGCTAAAAACACTTCATTACGATCAAGAGTGGAGATTTGAGGGATGAAAGCATGTTTCAGGCGTGTGCTGTGGACGCCTCTTTTCTGCCTCACACTCCAATATGGTGGGTGGCGCGTTTCCAGCGCAGAACGTGGAGGATTTGGTGCCGCTTTCTGCCTGTAAAACCTGCCAACCCAATGCTCTCTGTCTTACACTGACGGACTGAGTTTGCAACATACACAGTGTCCTTTCCCTCTCCTCCCTGTCCCTGCTCCCATCTCCACTCCTGTATGTATTGACTAAAGCTGGGTTAGATTTCCCAGGCATTGGCTGCTTTCCAAGAAGCTATTCCTTAGACAGTGACAGCCGGCTACTTGACTGCAGTTGGCATCACGTAAGCCTGATCCTCGCCTTATCCAGTTTCTATGGAGGGCCAACTCCCAGCAAGAAGGGCACTGAAAAGCAATCAGCAAACTAACCTTGCTTTAGTTAACCCCTCACTCAGCCGACTAACACTGGAAGTGTCAAAGGGAGGACAGTGAGGAGGGAAAAGAAGGGAAGGGAAGGGAGGAAAGAGTTGCATATTTTATATATCTTAGAGCAATGCAGAGATGACACCAGTTTCTAAGTGTGCAACAGGTTTATTTACACGAGTTTTAAGACATCTCTACAATCACAAAATGGCTACTCTCATGCTGACAGCTCAGCTTCTAGTGGCTTCAATGGCATCTGTTTACTTTACTCTGAGTCAACATCCAGGCTTAACCAATCAAGCACAGTTAGCATGGATCCATCACCAGACTCACATAATCAAACACAGAACATTTGAACACTAAAAGAAGGAGAAGGGAGGGGAGAGAAGGGAAGAGGGGGAGAAATAGGGATGGGTGTGAGGGGAAAGGGAGAGCAGGGGGTGGGTGTGAGGGGAGGGGAGGGGAGAAGAGAGGCGAGGAAGGGAGGGGATGAAGGAGCTACTGAAAGAAAAATATATTATTCTTTAAATAGTTAGAGAGATCAGAAAATATGAGATTGGCCGATAACATTGAGGGGGGGTCAGGGGAGAGGGGGTGAGTGGATGGATTTCCCCAGGTACATGATGACATCAGTGCAAAAGCCACAGAATCTCTGCAAAAAACTCTTAAAGATGTTTGTCTGGAGCTTCCAGTGAAGTTAAAGCAGATATTCCAGGGAATCTCCCCAGAATCCCAACTCTGAGAGACTGAACAGCCCACCCCCTGTCCTTACACCCCCATGTCCTTTGTCCAGGTAACCTGAGACTACCTGACCTAGGGCATTCGATTTGACAAGTAATTGAGCTATGTGTGGATGGTCTCTAGATTGCACGCGGAGATTTTGGGCCCCTTTCTTTTGTGATGCTGGCTGCCATAGTTGCTCAGCTTACACTGTGAGATGGACGGTCCACAACAGGGGAGGCTGCACATGCAGAAGGCCTGAGCACTGGGATCTTCCCACTCTCTGCACAATGGTCATGATGAGGGTGGGTTGTGAAAGTGCCACAGCAAAGAAAGACTCACGCTTACGTAGCCTACCCGATAGGGCTTACGTAGCTCCCTCAGGAATAACACCAAGTGCTTCATTGTATTGAAGTGACTTGTCATTTTGTAGGCAAATTTAACAGCCATTTTGTACACAGTAGTATCTCCAACATCGGTGGGGCTTTGCTCGGGATGAGGATAACAGGCGGCCTTGCTGCTCTTCGCCCTTGGCATCCAAGTTGAGCTACAGAAACTGCCATTCAGCCCAACTAGCTCATACTAGAGTTTCTGTTTTGCCACGCCACTCCCTCCAACCCTATCGGGTAGGCTACACTAGTGTCTCGATCAAAGTGCACCTGGGGCAACACCTCTACCCCATGTGTTCAGCCGGCATGAGTTGTGCGGCGCAAACTGTTCAATTTTCCTGTCACTGGCATTTCCCTTGAGCTTCAACCACCAGTGTTCTGGGTCCTTCATTCTCCAGGGCTGCTTCCATCAGTGGCCCTATCATTGGAGGTGTTGCTGTAGTGTAAAGATGGCCATGAGGCTGTCTGTTCTATACAGGGGCACAGAGCATAGTGGTTACGCTAGGAGACTAATAAACTCGAGCCTTAGTCTAATGATCTGGGGACATGTGTTCAAATCCCACTGAGGGAAATTTAAACAAAATGAAAAGCCAGTCTCAGTAATGGTGACCATGAAATTATTGCCAATTGTAAAAACCCATCTGGTTCACTCATGCCCTTTAGGGAGAGAAATCTGCTGTCCTTGCCTGGTCTGGCCTACATGTGACTCCAGACCCACAGCAATGTGGTTGACTCTTAACTGCCCCCTGAAATGGCTGAGCAAGAAGAGGAGAGAGTCCTCAAGAAGGTGGCTCACCACCCACTCCTCAAGGGCAGTTTGGGATGAGTGATGCCAACATCCTGTGACTGATAAAAGAAAGTGTCGAACAACTTGTTAAGCCGCAGCTGCTGCGTTGCTTCCATTTCTAGGCACTCACTTTAGATAGGACACGAAGGCCTTTGGAGGGGAAATGGATGAGGGATAAACAGTTAACGTGGAGACACTGGGCTTATTCCCCTTAGAGCAGAGAAGACTAAGTGGAGATTTGACAGAGGTGTTGAAAATCATGAAGGGTTCAGATAGAGTAAATGAAGAGAATGTGTCCATTGGCTGAAGGGTTGATAACCAAAGGGGGCAGATTTAAAGCAATTGGCAGAGGTTCCAAGTGGTTAGGATTGTGCCCGATAGCGTGGTGGAGGCAGGTTTATTAGTAATCTTCGAAAAGGAGCTGGATAAACAATTGAAGGAGAAAGGGTTGAAGGGATCTGGAGAAAGAGCAGGCGAGTCCAACGAACCGGATTGCAGCATGAACTCGATGGGCTGAGTGGCCTTCTGCTATCCTGTTCTGTTCTGTGGCTCTAAGAGTAACGTTACACTCAACAAAGAAGTGACCACAGACACTGGAGAAATCTAATGAACCTGCTCGAGACAAGATCAATAAATTACAGAGCACTTCAAATAAAGGCAAGGTCAGTAAGGGAATGAGAGCAACACAGATTAGCCGTGAGATGAAGATTAACTCAGCACAGATTGTACAGCAAAGATGGAGCTGAACATGGGGGGTGGGTGTAGGTGTGAGGGAGGAGGGACTGCGGAAAGGGAGAGTGGGTGGAAGAGAGTATGTGGGGGGATGGGGAAGGGAGGGGGTGTGGGGGAGAATGGGTGGGGAGGAGGTGGGGGAGGGAAGTGTGTGTCGGGCGGGCTAGGGAGTGGAGGTAGGAGGAGGGGTGGAGTCAGGGCAGGAGGTGGGGGGTGGGGGTGTATGTACCAGGCAAGGAAGCAAGTGTTAAAGGCAAAATGGATACAGACTGAGATCTCAGCTGATAGGACAGAAAATGTTCAGACTTCACTATTTACACAAACAATTTGGACGCAGGAAAAGGATGCACATAGGGGGTATAGGTCAGTGTGAGGGGTATAGGTCAGTTGAGGGGTATAGATCAGAGTGAGGGGGTATAGGTCAGTGTGAGGGGGTATAGATCAGAGTCAGGGGGTATAGGTCAGTGTGAGGGGGTATAGATCAGAGTGAGGGGGTATAGGTCAGTGTGAGGGGGTATAGATCAGTGTGAGGGGCATAGATCAATGTGAGGGGGTATAGATCAGTGTGAGAGGTATAGGTCAGTGTGAGGGGGTATAGATCAGTGTGAGGGGCATAGATCAATGTGAGGGGGTATACATCAGTGTGAGAGGTATAGGTCAGTGTGAGGGGGTATAGGTCAGTGTGAGGGGTATAGATCAGTGCGAGGGGGTATAGATCAGAGTGAGGGGTATAGTTCAGTGTGAGGGGGTATAGATCAGAGTGAGGGGGTATAGGTCAGTGTGAGGGGGTATAGATCAGAGTGAGGGGGTATAGGTCAGTGTGAAGGGGTATAGATCAGTGTGAGGGGGTATAGATCAGTGTGAGGGGGTATAGATCAGGGTGAGGGGGTATAGGTCAGTGTGAGGGGGTATAGATCAGTGTGAAGGGTATAGATCAGTGTGAGGGGTATAGTTCATTGTGAGGGGTATAGTTCATTGTGAGGGGTATAGTTCAGTGTGAGGGGGTATAGGTCAGTGTGAAGGGTATAGATCAGTGCGAGGGGGTATAGATCAGAGTGAGGGGTATAGTTCAGTGTGAGGGGGTATAGATCAGAGTGAGGGGGTATAGGTCTGTGTGAGGGGTATAGATCAGTGCTAGGGGGTATAGATCAGTGTGAGGAGTATAGTTCAGTGTGAGGGGTATAGTTCAGTGTGAGGGGGTTTAGATCAGAGTGAGGGGGTATAGATCAGTATGAGGGGGTATAGGTCAGTGTGAGGGGTATAGATCAGTGCGAGGGGTATAGATCAGTGCGAGGGGGTATAGATCAGTGCGAGGGTGTATAGATCCGTGCGAGGCGTATAGATCAGGGTGAGGGGGTATAGGTCAGTGTGAGGGGGTATAGATCAGTGTGAGGGGTATAGATCAGTGCGAGGCGTATAGATCAGAGTGAGGGGTATAGTTCAGTGTGAGGGGGTATAGATCAGGGTGAGGGGGTATAGGTCAGTGTGAGGGGGTATAGATCAGTGTGAGGGGTATAGATCAGTGCGAGGGGGTATAGGTCAGTGTGAGGGGTTATAGATCAGTGTGAAGGGTATAGATCAGTGTGAGGGGTATAGATCAGAGCAAGGGGTATAGATCAATGTGAGAGATATCGGTCAGTGTGAGGGGTATAGATCAGTGTGAGGGTTATAGGTCAGTGTGAGAGGGTATAGATCAGTGTGAGGGGTATAGATCAGTGTGAGAGGTATAGGTCAGTGTGAGGGTTATAGGTCAGTGTGAGAGGGTATAGATCAGTGCGAGGGGGTATAGATCAATGTGAGGGGTATAGATCAATGTGAGGGGTATAGTTCAGTGTGAGGGGTATAGTTCAGTGTGAGGGGTTATAGGTCAGTGTGAGGGGTATAGATCAGTGCGAGGGGGTATAGATCAGAGTGAGGGGTATAGTTCAGTGTGAGGGGGTATAGATCAGTGTGAGGGGTATAGGTCAGTGCGAGGGGGTATAGATCAGAGTGAGGGGTATAGTTCAGTGTGAGGGGGTATAGATCAGTGTGAAGGGTATAGATCAGTGCGAGGGGGTATAGATCAGTGTGAGGGGTATAGTTCAGTGTGAGGGTGTATAGTTCAGTGTGAGGGGGTTTAGATCAGAGTGAGGGTGTATAGATCAGTGTGAGGGGGTATAGGTCTGTGTGAGGGGTATAGATCAGTGCGAGGGGGTATAGATCAGTGCGAGGGGGTATAGGTCAGTGTGAGGGGTTATAGATCAGTGTGAAGGGTATAGATCAGTGTGAGGGGTATAGATCAGTGCGAGGGGGTATAGATCAGTGTGAGGAGTATAGGTCAGTGTGAGGGTTATAGGTCAGTGTAAGAGGGTATAGATGTGTGAGGGGTATAGATCAATGTGAGGGATATAGTTCAGTGTGAGGGTTATAGATCAGTGTGAGAGGTATAGGTCAGTGTGAGGGTTATAGGTCAGTGTGAGGGTATAGATCAGTGCGAGGGGGTATAGATCAGTGTGAGGGGGTATAGATCAGTGTGAGGGGTATAGATCAATGTGAGGGATATAGGTCAGTGTGAGGGGTATAGATCAGTGTGAGGGTTATAGGTCAGTGTGAGAGGGTATAGATCAGTGCGAGGGGGTATAAATCAGTGTGAGGGGGTATAGATCAGTGTGAGGGGTATAGATCAATGTGAGGGATATAGGTCAGTGTGAGGGGTATAGATCAGTGTGAGGGTTATAGGTCAGTGTGAGAGGGTATAGATCAGTGCGAGGGGGTATAAATCAGTGTGAGGGGGTATAGATCAGTGTGAGGGGTATAGATCAGTGTGAGGGATATAGGTCAGTGTGAGGGGTATAGATCAGTGTGAGGGGGTAGAGATCTGCTGCCCTTGTCCTTCTAGATGTTGGAGGTTGTGGGTTTGGAAAGTGCTGTCAAAGGAGCCTTGGTGAGTTCCTGCAGTGCATCTTGTAGATGGTACACACTGCTGCTACTGTGCATCGGTGGTGGAGGGAGTGAATGTTTTTGGATGTAGTGCCAGTCAAGTGGGCTGTTTTGTCCTGGACGGTGTTATGACTCTTGAGTGTTGTTAGAGCTGCACTCATCCAGGCAAGTGGGGAGTATTCCATCACACTCCAGACTTGTGCCTTGTAGATGGTGGACAGGTTTTGGGGAGTCAGGAGGTGAGTTACTCACTGCAGGATTCCCAGCCTCTGATCTGTTCTTGTAGCAACTGTATTTATATGGCTAGTCAAGTTCAATTTCTGGTCAATGGTAACCCCCCAGGATGTTGATAGTGCAAGATTCAGTGATGGTAATGCCATTGAACAGCAAGGGGAGATGTTTGAATTCTCCATTGCTGGGGGTGGTCATTGCCTGGCCCTTGTGTGGTCTGCAAATGACTGAATTTTGTCTGCTTTCTGATTCAGCCAATTATCTTGTATCTATGTGAGCTGACATTGGGCAGTGCTGTGGATGTTTTGGTACGCATTGTGCTTGGATAATAATGACTTATCATTGATGTAAGCCCTGTACAGGTGATATTTCTCCTTTGGTAGTTTTCTGGATTACCTCATTGTTTTCATTGAACCAGTCTTGATGCTTACGAGAATTTGACCAAGGACCTCTAAAGCACTGGAGTACATTATATCCCTGAAAGTCATCCAGTCACCCGCAATGTGGTGAGTGTCTATTTTCACTGCACACAGGCAGCTCTCCAGTTTCTCTGAAAGGATTCCTTGTGGGCCTTGGGGCATTGAGATGTTTCTGGACCTTCAGACCCTGGGAGCATGTAGGGGTCTTAATGTTTGGTTTTGAAATGATTAGACTGGTCAGTCTGGCAGCTGGTACCGCACATGGATGTTGTACCTAGCCAGATCTCTACTGACAAGAGCAGCTCTTCTCTCTGGTCTAAAAGCAGAAAATGCTGGAAAAACTCAGCAGGGCTGACAGCATCTGTGGAGAGAGAAACAGAGTTAACGTTTCCCGTCCGTATGCTTTTATTTTCTCCCCGGTCTGTTGGCTGTGGAGTTATGTATGGGGATGTGCATGTTCCATGTGCCAATGGTGACCAGTGTTACCTTCACTGTTTTTTGAGATTGACTTAGGACCTTGTTGCTGATGCTCCTGCTGGCCAGGGACATGAAGCAGGCAAGGTTTAGGACGCCTCTTCTATCGCCTTCCTCATTGTGGTCCTGTAAAGGGCTGCTCAGCCATTCCATGTAGGGTAGGGTGGTTGGGATTGATGTTCCACTTCTGTCTCACTTCAGTGAAAAGTGACCCTAGGGCCTGAGTCGCTGG